>NC_030422.2:2455000-2752500 GCF_001660625.3 Ictalurus punctatus | reverse complement strand
AGTGATGTCAGGTGGAAAAGATGGCTTACTTCCTCACTCGTTGCCAGGAGCAGAGAGCAGCACTGCACAGCCCATTCTTTAAGCCTCTCTCTGTACGAAATTCGGCTTGTTTATTTGTTCACCTTCTCCAGAGTGCTTTATTTCAGGTGGTTTTTGTCATGCCAGCAAACACTCTCAACCTCGACGTTGCTGTAAATGGGAGACAGTTTGGGCGATGTTTGCTTCTTTGTTCATGTTCAGTCAGAACACTGCGTTTGGCCTCAGGCTGGCAGTCCTACATGCAAACGCGGTCCTCGTCTTTAACCTTCGTTTGACAGTAAAAATCAAATCGCTTTCTTTTGTTTACGGCACTCATACAGACGTACCGAATCAAGAGTGACTGTGCCACGTCCAATAATGTCTGAGTAACAGAGTCACGACATGGGAGGGAAAGAAGTATGTTTCTAATAAGTCATTCATTTCATTAGATCATTTCAGCCATCTAAGCCCAGTTAAAGTCTCCAATGTTTCCAATGTACCTGCATGACTTATGTGTTTTTCTGTGTAGTTACGGTTTAAAAACCCCGATCCAAAATAACTGGCTGATTCCAAAAAGCTCTCTCAACACGACTAGTGTAGGTGTAATACCGGATGAAACACCAATGAAAAATAACTAGCTCTCCAGCCCGCCTTCATCATTTCACGATGGTGGGAAACGAATCCTTTGGATTTTGGACGTAGGGATAATCTGAAGCATGTGAGGATTTCCAAAATTACACTCACATATGTATATAAATATATATAGCAAGCAGCTCAGAATCACTGCTGGGGCGTTTTTTTTTATTTTTTTTTTTTATGCTTTCATTGAAGTACTGACCATTTTCAGCCTAGTTTTTTCTTCTTCTTCACTTTTTCACCTCAGTTTATCTTTTTAAAACCTGAGTAGCTGATCGGTCCATTTGTAAGTGCAGTCTAGTTTCCATTCACTCTTGTAATATATGTAAGCATTTTGTGGAAAACTGAGCCCGTGCAGGTGTTGTACCCAATACAATGTGAAACGCTTAATTGTTTATAGTAGCCGGCAGGTTGTTATCCGCCGCTAGCAATTATATATATATATATATATATATATATATATATATATATATATATATATATATATATATATATATATATATGTTTCCTTTAAAGCAGGTCTGTCCTTTGTAAATGGCAAAGAAATTCAGACCTTTCAACTAACTGAGATGCTTGAGTATTAGTAAAGAGTAATATTCTGTTAGAAACAAAATACAGTGTAGTAGACAGAACACACAGAACATTTGGATATTTTCGTTGTTCAATAGTTTCCCGGCTTAAAAGCTCCAAAAGTGTCATTCTAATAAAAAAACAAAACAATTCAACTCTTTTACTCACCACGGCGTTCTCTGATCCTCTGATGGAGGAGCTTCGGTTTGGTCCAAGCTGTCCTGAGAAGTTCCATATCCAGCCAGAGGAGCCTCAAGGAATGGAGCCTTATGCGTTTTTTATTTTTTTTTACTCCACTGTGATTGCAGGCCGGGATCTACTCTGCATCGTGCTCCTCCTCTAGAACTACTCGGGAACTGAGACGTATGCACACAAATCATTCAGAAGTTTGTCTTCGAAAAACCACACCCATCCCAGTGCAGAAACAGAGAGAGAGAGTGAGAGAGAGAGAGAGAGAGAGAGAGAGGAGGGGTTAGAGTGCCTTTTTCCTTAAATAACACCAGAGACAGAAGAGGAAGCATGTGTTTTCAGCCTCGGAACAGGCCTCAAAGAGAAGGCAGGAGGCTGAGTTTGAAAAAAAAAAAAAAAAAACCCAAAAAACAACAACATAAAAAACCCAAGAAGAAACAAAATGGAGAATTATTCTGTTACAATACAGGATGTTTATTTAAATTAGAGAATCAGAATCTGGGTAAAAAGGCGGTTGTAGGTGTGACGTGACCCTTCTGTAGGATACGCAGGCTTTAATCAAGCGTTTAAATAAGAAAAGCAATGATTTGTTTGGGATTGTGTGTATATATTTTGTCTGGGTGCGAGCTAAGGATGATTATTAGGTTGGACCCACCGCCTCCAGTGCCTGCGTAAACATTTCAGAATCTATGTTTCTACTGAAAGAAAAAAAAAAAAAAACGACCCTTTTGCGTTCATTCCGAAAAGAGCTGTTAGAAATCAGACGGCCATGTTGTCCTTACGCTCGTATTGTAGCTAATGATGAAGGTTTTGCGCTAACTTTATTAGGATTTTTCCACATAATGTAGCCATCTTAGCCTATCGCTGATTGATTATAAGACTGGGTCAGTGGTGGATCAGCTTTTTATTACTTTTCTGTGGTAAAGTCCACGTGTTTGTGTTAACGTCTAGGCTCGAACCCGTATTATCACCAATCACGATAATTCCATCTTAAATCACAGGTTGTTATCTGCCCGACCGAGGGGACATCATTGTAACCGAGAGCGCTCATATTTGAAGACTGGTTTCTGTTTACCGCATAACAGTTGACGTTGCCGAGCAACCGGCCATTCCATGATCGAATTAATCCGCGCAGTCTCGATCACTCTGAAATTCGATACCGGATATCCACCACAAATTCAGCTCGTCTTGGGTACGTTGATGGCTTTGCTCAGCTGATGCGCTCATTATGTGATAGCTGCCCTCCCTGATGCTGATCATATCACAGTGCCATCATAGAAAGGCCTACAACTGTGAAATACATGGAAATGTTTAGATCTAGCCTACAGAAAGTGCCTGGCGAGCAGATCAGCTCTCTTCTACGCAGCATACTCGGACTCCAGGATGTGGCTCTCGGTAATAAGGCTGCCTTTTATTTTATTTTTTTTTTATGGGCCGAAAGGATGTGACACTCTTAACAGCCCCTGTGAGGGCCGTCGAACAAAGGAGGGGTCTACAGGCAAACTATAAAAGTGTTATTTAGTCTGGCCTGTTGCCCGGACGGCAAGTGAAAACAAAGTTCGCCCTCCATATCAGACAGCCAGACACGCAGACCTATACAAAACACTTTCACCTGTGACTCCCTGAAAAGGAAATCCACGTTCAAGGAAACAGGCTGTGTGTGTGTGTGTGTGTGTGTAGCTTGCGTGCAGCTTTTGCGTGCAGTGTGCGTTTCCGTTTGTGTTTATACGAGAAGGTCCATGTCATTGAAAGACTATATGCGTAAATGTGTCCAGTCTCACACACACAGTGAGAGAGAGAGAGAGAGGAAGGATCAGGAAAGACAAAGAGTGTGTGTGTGTGAGTGTGTGTGCGTGTGCGTGCGTGCGTGCGTATGTGTGTGTTGGTGTTTATGTGCTTGAGTCTGTATGCCGCATGTGTTTCCATTTGTGTTTATATGAAAGCCTGTGTGAATGAAAGAGACGGAGAGTGTGAAACTCTATGTGTGTGTGTGTGTGTGTAGAAGTGAGTGAGTCATGCTGTACGGGAGACCCCACCCTGCGTGGGAGGGCAGTTGAGCCTGTCGCTTTGCCTGTCCTGGGAAGAACTGCACACACAACAGCGCTCTTTGTTCTAATGTCAGTTGATGGGCTATGATATGCTCTTTCCTTATATTCAACCTCACAGCTATTTCACTTGCTGGACGTAAACTAGAAAAAGGTTTCCATAATTATAGCAGCGAAAACATAGCTAGTATGTGACGTGTACGCATAACACGCACGCACACCAAAGAACGGAACCCTACCAAGTGGGTTATGAGGCCTACGTTATAGCGCAATCGTTTAGAGATACACACCGTGCATGAAATGAATCTCTCTCTCTCTCTTTGCTTCTGGTTTTCATGACACAATGGCAGGTTTAGTTGACCGGCGAAGACGTGGTCTGCAACCTCCAACCCAAAACATGGGTCTGAAGTGAAACTGTCGCTCCAAAGTCATCCTGTTCCCAATTATAGCGCCGAATCTGATCTAGAAATGCTCTGATGTTTGTTTTTGAAGTTGTGGGAGAAAAGAAGAAAGAAGTAAGAATAAAAGCTGATGCTCGGTAACTTGACACTAGAGCGGTGGCAAAATCAAGTCCACGTGCTCACGTGCGCCTGCTAATTTCCACTGAATGGGGGGAATGTTAGCGTAGTTCTGCTGGAAGCTGCCAGTTTGGCCGTGTGCTCAGAATCACACGTGCGGTTCACTTGATGTTCAGGCCAAGTAAAGCAGTCAGACCGTCTGACTGTGCCATTAGAGATGAGCCAGAAAGAGTCTCTGTCACTTTTTTGGGCTAAAATGTTTGTGAATTTTCTCAGTCACATTCACACACACACACACACACACACACACACACACACGGACACACGTTCTCACGTTTGGGATTGCTTCGTCAGTCTTCACTTGATGCTAAGCCTGGTATAACAAGAAGGCATTGTTGTGCAGAGTTCAGTAAGGTAGGAATGAGATCTGGAAGAATTTATGCGTCTGGTCTAAATTGGCTAACAATTATATTGACTCCATCTTAACCCTTCCAGGGTTGTGTTCAGGCCAATAAAACCCATTTCAAATTGTTTTACTCAAAGTGGAGCGATGCTAAAAATGATTGCAATAACATGAAAACTATTGTGCTTGGCACGTTTGTATTATGAACATGGAAAGAAAAAAAAAGAAAAGAAAAAAAATTCAATTAGATTTCAATTACCGAGATCATGTTCTGGTTATTTACATCTGAGAGGAAAGAAAATGTTAAATGGCTGGTCTTTCTTTGTAAATATGAAACAGAATGGATATTGTAGTCACTGCCACATTGCTTTTGTCATGTATTTATTCTTATGCTTATATGGACATGAACACCACTTGTAGACATGCGCTAGCCTGCCATAAGGAATGAATGATTTCGTGGGCGTGTGTGTGTGTGTGTTTTTGTGTGTGTGTGGGCGTGTGTGTGTGTGTGTGTGTGTGTGTTTGTGTGTGTGTGTGTTTCGGGGGTGGGTGGGTGTGGATGTGTGTTTTATATAAATGTTAATGATTTATTGCTATGCAATCAAAATAAGTAGTCGATGGAACCACAGTGAATTATTACAGTAAATGTAATCTAAACAATATACATATCATCATCATCATCATCATCATCATCATCATCATCATCATTATTATTATTATTATTATTATTATTATTATCATAATAATGATAATAATAATTATTATTACCATCACCATCACCATTATTATTATTATTATTATTATTATTATTATTATTATTATTATTATTAAATTTATTATCATAATAATGATGATAATTATTATTACCATCATCATCATCATCATTATTGTTGTTGTTATGATTATTTTTATTATTACTATTATTATTTATTAAACTTTACTAAAAAGTACAAGTAATCTTTTTTACTTAATAAATAAAAATATCTAGATGGTAAAATGCCATGAAATTTCCATAAAGAAAATCTGAAAGAAATAAATACCTTCTTCTTCTTCTTCTTCTTCTTCTTCTTCTTCTTCTTCTTCTTCTTCTTATTATTATTATTATTATTATTATTATTATTATTATTATTATTATTAGTAGTAGTAGTAATATATTTATTTAAATTTGAATTATTATTATTGTATTATTGGAAATCTAGTTTAGTCCTCAGTTGTATCTCAGTGTAAATATACACTAACATTTGCATTTCTTCTTCGTGTCGATCGAGTTAGAAACACCACACCATTGGCACAGATTTGTGTTTTACACAGACGAACGCTTCCACACTCAAACACTGAAACGGGAATTTCCTTAAAAAAAGACTTTGACCTTCAAACACCTTAAGAATCAAGTATTAATTTTACTGCAAACTGTTACATTTAACAAAAAATATCATGTTAAAGTCAGGATTTTTGTATTTTCTACTGCCTGTGAGTAGCACAGATATTTAATTCAGAGACATCGATGTTCTAGAATATAGGAATAAAGGAATTTAAGACTTTATTTTATATACAGCGTGTCCCAAAAGTCTCATAAATACTTTTTTTTTTAAGTAAAATGTCTTCCAAATTTTTTCACACTTAGTTTATGTTATATTTATTTTTTAACAGAAAACGTGGCGAGCACATCACACACGACACTCTCGCCAAACTTATTAACGAAATCAAAAAGACTGGAAGTGTGGCGGACGACCGAGAAGAACTGGACGTCTCCGTGCATCCACTGACGAAGGCTCAGCCCACGTGGTGCTGGCGAACAATAGTCTCCTATGTACGGCCACTTCGGAGACACCCTGTGTATTGTAGACACGCACACCACTTGTGAACATGCACTGGCCTGCCATAAGGGGTTTTGTGAATGATTTGTGTTCTTTAAATAAATATTCCAATGTATTTTTATGTAATCAAGAGAAGTTGTCCAGGTCAACAGGAGAACCACAGGTTCAGGCTCAGGGTTGCTCTTAACTCTGTCATGTCAACTCAGGTGTGAATTATCAACTGTGATGCCAGAATGATCACCTAAAGTACTCATAAGTCCAGCTGAATCCAAATCAACACTGCAACACTGGGAATTCTGTGAGTGTGAAGGAAAGCCTGCTTTCCCGAGACTATTTTCTCTTGGATTAGGACGGATCCAAATGCTAGTGCAAAGCTCTATGTGGACTATTTATATGGGTTCATATAAAAGACATTCACGTGCTATTATCAGTATATCTACCGTATATTCTGTCCAGCTACACATGATTTTATGGAGATGCGCTTTCTGCTCTCTGGACCTGCCTGGTCCATCCTGATGCCCTACATCTGGATGGAGCTCTCATCAACTGGAGGCTACATCCTGGAGATTGATAAGGACGATACGACTTGAAGTACCATGGAAACGGTTTTGGACCACAATTACACGTGGACGTTCTCGCTGTGGTTGCTGGGACGACGGTTGCTGCGATGGACTCGGGACTGCAATTACCACATGCAGCTTTACACTCAGGTCTCCTTTAGTGAACAGTGGACTAGTTCAACACACAGACTTCATATTAAACCATAATGAACTTTCCTTTACTCTCACACTATCCGTCGTGACCCAGATGATTACGGGTTCCGTTCTGAGTCCGGTTCCTCTCAAGGTTTCTTCCTCAGATCATCTCAGGGAGTTTTTCCCCTCACCACCGTCACCACCGTCTCGCTCAATAGGGATAAATTCATAAAACACACTTAAAATCTCTATCCTGTGTCTATACGTTTCTGTAACGCTGCTTTGAGACAATGTCCACTGTTAAAAGCGCTACACAAATCAAATGGAATTGTATTGAATATATAAGACTTCTGTTATGACTTGCATTCATATTAGATGGATTTGCATGAATATGTGGGTCCTGAATAGAGGAATTCTCACTGTTGAAATGACTTTTCTAAGCAGTGCACCCTGGCAACTTTCCCAGTGGAGACCTGAGAAACAGGTAAGAGGTTTGTGTATCACCTTTTTGAGACCTGTGCATAGTACGGCTATGTTGACATTCCCTCTAGTAGAAAACTCCAGTGTTTACCTACCGTCTCCTTCGCTCTGTGTTTGCACTTACACTGTTTCAGCGATGCATGTAATGCCTCTTTTTTATTGTGGCTTTCTGGGAAATTCCTACCTGTATAACGTGCATCAATCACATACCCTTGCTTCTTTGTGCGCACTTTTCGTTGCTAACACGGTGCATGCTAATGCTAAGACCTGAATTATCACTCATTTTGTAATTACCCTCTTTGACAGGTACTTACTCATTTACGCACCCGAATATCTGACAATTTAATAGCCATTACAGGCCGAAATGATGTGACGGCTTAGAGCCACACCCTTTGCGGGGATGTCTGTGTGTGTGTGCTTTATAGTGAATGGAAACGAGATGGAAGCAGGAAAGAAAAGATCATTCTGGACGTTTGTAAGTTGACAAAGCTCTACCATCAGAGATCAGGAACAAGCCATTTGGCCTGGCCCATACAGTATAAATAAGACAGAGCTAGATTGCCAGATTGCTTAGGGTTAAAAAGATTCCGAGGGAATATAAACACACCTGTGTTGTAATTATTCCGTCTTTTAATGGTGCACCTGGCATTGCCGTAAGCAAAATATAGACGGACAAGCAAAGAGATATGGAATGCCAACTATATGCAGCAGGCAATAATTCATATCATCAAAGCCACAGTGGAACATTGTTCCAGTTTGTGCTGATTTGACCCCTGACCTCTAGCACTGTGAACCTCTCTAACTGTCTCCGCACGCACTGGCAACCAGCATATTGTAAATGAAAATTACAGCCTCAGTGGAACGGGAATGTCTGGCTTCTTGTTGTTCTGTGCGCGTGTGTGTGTGTGTGAGAGAGAGTGTGTGTGAAAGAGAGAGAGAAAAAGAAAGCGAGAGAGAGAAACATCTTGTCATCAGTCTGCCAGACTGAACCACATTGTAAACTCTTCTAGCATCAGGACTAAATGCACTCAACACCCTCACATCTTTGAGCTATTTGTAGTAGAAATACAATTTTACAATGCAATTTCACAGCATTAAACAACGCTGCATAGAAAAATAACACGTCAAAAAGTCTTCCGTCCATAAGAAATCAATCCTGCATACGTCATATCTTCTTTCGCCTGCTTTCTTTATATACATATTCTTCTATTTAATTACTTCACACACACACACACACACACACACACACACACACACACACACACACACACACACACACACACACACACACACACACACACAGAGACACTTGTTGTTGAAGAGGCAATAGGAGGATTTAATTATGGAAATATTATTATTATTCTACAGTTTGTAAATTAAAGTCAGCCATGCAAATCCTGCCCATGTGTCCTGAATAATAAAGTGCGAAAACTATTACAGCAGAACAGCAGAAAAGCCCAACGCTCATGAATATCACTAAAGCCAGAGCTCGTCATTTTTATACACTAGTGCCCATTGAATGGAACCGATGAACGTGTGGGTGCTGGGAAATCTCTGAAGAACTACCGGAGCCTTCAGCTATAAGAAAATAAAAGCACAGCTCTTCAGTTTCACAATAATTGCCCCTATATGAACTAACTGTTGTGCCAAACTGAAAAAAAAAAGACTAATGGAGGAAAAATGCAAGAGCCAAATGGATTACTCACACAATCATAAACTGAAAATAAAGTAATAATCATTTATAAGTATAAGAATTTATACTCATTAACAATTCATTACAATGTTCATCAATTCATATTCGGTATTGATCTAAATGTGCAACAATAATTTATACAAAAGTTATATAATTAAAAATTATTGAAAAAAATATACATTTAAATATCATTGAATAGTATTAATTATTCTACATGATATCACGTAATAAATTATATTATTACTATGATGATGATGATGATTATTATTATTAGTAGCAGTAGTAGTAGTAGTAGTAGTATTAGTATAATACATGTTTATTATTATTATTATTATTATTATTATTATTATTATTATTATTAATAACAATAATAATAAAATAATTGTAAATCTATAGTATGTGGGTTTAAAATGTCTGAAATTCCTCCAAAATCTCCTATAAAAATCCAATGAAAAAACTAAACAACTAACTGAACAACAGCAACAACAAAAACAACAACAATAGTATCAACAATATTATATTGTTATTATAAAATAATAATAATAATAATAATAATAATAATAATAATAATAATAATAATAATAAATGTTAAATCTATAGTATGTGTGTTTAAAATGTCTGTTTACACAGACCTCCACAATTTAATGAAAAATCTAACTAACTCAACAACAAAACAATTATTATTATTATTATTATTATTATTATTATTATTATTATTATTATTATTATTATTGGTTTATTTATTATTCTTTCTTATTATTTGGTGTTATAGGTAATCAATACAATTGATTTTCTTCACTCTACTGAATTAAAATCATTTAAAACATCCGCCTGATATTTTAATAGTAATATATATATATTTTTTAAACCTTTAATTGTACATGATGTGAATTTTTAAATTCATGTATTGCTGGAAGTCTCGTTTGTAAATACTCACCTGAACAGTTTGAAACACCGACTTCCTGTAGATCTGTATTTTCATTTTAATTACCTTACCTTTTTTGTTGTTGTTGTATATATATATATATATATATAACACCTCCACACTCACACCCACTTCAAGCGCCTTAAAAATACGATATTTATTTTAATGCCAAATCGTCCCTTGAATAAAATGCTAACGTTACGTTTTCCATTTTTACTTCTTACACAAAGACCAGATATTTAATTAAGAGCTATCAGCGTCCTAGATTATAGGATTTCCATTTCAGAGCAAATCTTGCTCAGCCTTTTATTGATTGTCTTACCATATTTTCACTTAAAAAAAAAAAAAGAACAAATCTCCCAAGATAGCTGTTTTTGTGTCTTCTATCGAATCCATATTTTCTACCGTCCCAAATAATACCCGGGTTTGATGATACACCTGTATTATGTGCTAATGTGATCTAAAAATTCAGCGAGATACCAAAAAAAACGATGATATCGGATTGTACGCTTATCATACCATTCTAACTCTAATTCTGATGGGGAACGAACATGTGCAGCTCTTTCTTAGCTCCTGAGCCAGTGAGGACTTGTCGAGTTGCTGCAGGATCAGAAAGATAATAAATGTTTACGATAATGACTTCTACATTTGCACGAGTGCACTTTCACGAAGTAAAGCACACAAACGCACCATGAAGCACTCGCTTTAGATGTCACAGTACCTTTTTATCCGACATGATCTCTTTTCAGTGTGCACTTCTCCTGACAAGGCAAAAGGTCGTGGAAAAAGCTGACGTTTCAACGTCTCCGTATTGTTTGTAATTGTGAGAGATTATTCAATTTGTTTCTGTAAAGGACGTCCTTATTTTAAGAGCTTAAACACATTGAGTAATAATTCACGTCAGGCGCTCAGACAATGTCGAGTTAGAACGCTATATATCAACTTGCATTAATATTCTCTACACATTGCTGGACTTACTTACAGTGTACATCTAACTGAATCAGAGTTTAATAATGAACATTCGCACAGCTGGTCTCTTCAGCTTTGTATAATCATGTTGTCTAGTTATTCCTGTTGCTAATCCTGTTCTTTAGTATTACACATTGTGTATGTATTCCACGGTCCTGTTGACCAGGACTGCAGTTTCACACTCTGATCTGAGGACACACTATTTTGCTGTACTGTATAGGAACGGCATAGCGTTTGGCTTGATGTGACTTGAATTGAGTCGTATCGTGGCCCCTGCCCTTTAAGGAATCTTCTCTGGGTCACTATGCGATTCCGCTGCATGCGATGTGAGTGGCATCTCGTCAGCCATGTGTTTCTGGCTCTCAGTCAGCAGCTGGGTCTTATTTCCTCTTTTTCTCCTCGTCGTTGAGCCGAGAGAAAGAAGAAAAAAAAAAGCGTCAGGGAGGCTTGCAGCATGAGTCATCCATCGCCTCGGGGCACATTCGGCGACTCGGCCAACTGTAAGGGCGGCCATTGTGTTGTAGGTCTTTCCTTACACAAGACGAAAGAGCTGGCTCTGAGATTGAGCCTGTGTTGCTTTCCCACAGAAGAAAGAGCACTTCACTCTCTCTCTCTCTCTCTCTCGCTCTCTCTCGCTCTCTCTCTTCCTCCCTTTCGCTGTCTCTCAATCTCTCTCTTCCTCCCTTTCGCTGTCTCTCTCTCTCTCTCTCTCCCTCTCTCTCTCTCTCTGGCCAGATGGTAGGTGGTGAGCGTAACTCCTACTGTCAGTCTTCACCTCGGATGGCCTCACAGACGCTGGCCTTAATTGTATACAGAGTACAGACACTGGCTTCAGCTGCCAGAATGAGCACAGGGTGGATAGCGTTCGTCTAGCTGTCTGTATCATTTATTTGGCATGTACTATGGTAAGCCCTGCAGGGACTACATTAAAATATAACATCCATTTTTGGAGAACAATACGCGTGGTCCAAAAGTAGAGGATATTTATAACGTTAAATCAAATTCACTGTACAGGCCGCGTCATTGTTTTCGCATCGTTTTTTACAAGGGAGTCCGTAGAACTCGTGGCACGAGTCGTGATTTGGAGTCAGATGAAGGTTTGAGCAGGCAGAATATTCTCATTTTTATTTTATTAGGGTGCAGTAAACGGGCAGAGAATCAGACTGGGAAAGACATCTACAGTATTAATAATAACATTTTCCTTTCATGTGGATGTCATGTCCGAGGCGTAGCGTCTGTTCACTGTTAAACCGCCTGTTTCTGGCTTCTGAAAGAATCGACTCTTCGAATTACGACATAATATGATTATGTTTGATCACGTTATAGAGGCTTTGGAACATGAATGCTATTCTTCTCTCATTTGAACATCTTTCACTTTTGTCATTGGAGACAGATTCCGCCTTTCCGCTGAAGTGACATGTGAACTGTAGACAATTCCTGAAACAAATGTATACTCGATTTTGTTCATATTTAACTCACGAGGACGGCCGACGTAGCTCATGGTATTTATATATAGAGTAACACAGTGCGCAGATATATGAACATATTTTCCAATTCACACCTTTACAAATCGAATACGATACGAATGGTGGCGCTGCCTCTGAATCCACCATGACCCCCTGACCAGGATGAAGCCATTACCGAAGAGGAATTCATTAGTAAATGGTCTGCATGTATATAGTGCTTTTTTAACCTTAGCAGTTCCATTCACCCATTCACACACCAATGGTAGCAGAGCTAACTTTGTAGCAAGTCGCTAACTTGCCATTTGGAGCAACTTGGCGTTCAGTGCCTTTCCCAAGGACACTTCGTCATGTGGAGTCACGTGGGCCGCCAAGCCTACGATCACAATGACAGACAAAAAAAGCGAATGAACATCTCATATGTGTCTCATGTGTGTAAATGCTACATGAATTAAAGCAATACAAGTGTAACATGACCTGAATCGACCCTTGTGTGTAAAGATTTATTTACAGTAAAGATAAGAACAAGTTAGTTCACAGAAATAAAAAAAAGAGAAGGAAACGACATAGCGAAGTAGCAGATAGAACTCTAGAACGCTAGATATTAACCTGAACACAAAACTATGGATGTAAATTTAAATCAGAAGGAGAAGTTATAATACAAATGTAAAGTCTCGGCTGTTATCAGTTATCGTTTCTTCATGCATGAAATAAAGTACGCTCCCAAACACACACACACACACACACACACCACTACATGATGTTTAATTGTATATCCTGGGCATGTTTACAAGTTAAAATTGTTGCAGCCCTGACTTTACTGTGAAAAAGATCAGAAGGCTTAAGATGCATTTTTTCATATCCCCCCACACACCACAGGATAAACTTTTCAGATAAAAATTTAAGACTGACCTGAAATGGAGCGACGTTTTGAAATCGGGCTTAAAACCCTGCGGATTGTCTTCTCGTGTGGTTCAGACCGGGCGAGAACAGACTAGCTAAAGTAATCTAAGCCGTGCTTGACATGAAACAACAAAAAGACTAGACGAAAAAAAAAAAAAACACGAGCTAGACACGAACAGAAACTAGCCATGCTAAAAGTAAGTCATGCCAAAACAACAGGGCAAAGCTGGAACACTAGGGATGGTGCACACACATGCACATGAGTAGGTGGAAGGCTCCGTGAGTAGCGCCCGTGCAAATGCTTTATTTAGAAGATTACTGATTGCTGTGCTGAATGGAAGCAGGTGTTAATAATTAGCAGGAGGTGGAGCATCGGGTGCTGGGACAGATCCGTGAAAGTACTGAAAAAGCGAGGTGAATACATGGGGTGAAATAATTCTGGAAGGAAGTGCTGACTGACACCTGTGGAAATGAGCTGGAGTTTATATCTGGATGCGGTGATAACGATGCCTGCTTCCTCATCGCAGCGGTCTGACTTTCTGTCGATTTCGCTGACATCTTTCGCTTCTTTTGTTATATAATAAAGGACCTGCTGTATATCTGAGCGCTGTTGCAGTTGGTTGTAGATAAACACTGAAATGAATCCAGTAGAAGATGTCAACTGAAATGAACAAGAGATTATGTTAGCGCTCACATTTACCTTAACGTTCATGGAGAGGCATGGACTTAAAGTATAACACTTCATACTCAGCTTTAGGACTTTATTGGTTAACTGCACTGGGTGTGTGTGTGTGTTTGTGGGGGGGGGGGGCACCATCTTCGCAGTAAACACTGGCTAGCAGTGTAAAAATGTCTACAACAACAGCCCTTATCCAGTTCATTGTTCTCAACAACGAGACACGATCAGTCACTGACAGCGAGGGATTCTGATGCAATGAATGAAGACAGTGAAACGGAATTTACCTAGAGCTGTACAGAAGCACTTTATCAAAGTGGAACAAAAGCTGCACGTCTCCCCTGCAACCCAGCTTGATCCATGGTAAATAATGTAGCTACCTAGTGCATTTCATAATATAAAAATTGCCTACTAGCCTAACACAGATATGTATACAGTTCATGGTCACTGTTTAAACATAACAACGGGTAACTAATATGTCCCGTGACACCCCAAACAGATTAGTAGTAAGTAGGTCAGGGGTTCTCAAATGTTTTGCAGGCAGGGATCCTTCTAACTGTAAGATCAATTCTATGGACTGCCTTAGTAAGTTGTTTGCGTCGCACCTCCGGGGTTGGGGGTTCGATTCCTACCTCCGTCCGCATGTTCGCGTGCTTCGTGGGTTTTCGGGGGTACTCCGGTTTCCTCGCCCAATCCGAAGACTAGGCTGATTGGCGTTTCTAAATTCTCCATAGTATATGAATGGGAGTATGATTATTGTGTGATTGTGCCCTGCGATGGCTGGCCCCCCTGTCCAGGGTGTTTCCTGCGTCGTGCTCTGGGATAGGCGCCAGGCTCCCCGAAACCCTGTGTAGGATAAGCGGTACAGAAAATGAACAGATATAGCTTTTGTTTATTCCTGAACTTTCCAACAGAACACATTAGATTTACGTTGATATTATCTATAGGTCTACTTTGTTTATGAGTTTTTGGGTTAAACCCATTCGTTTCAACAGACCGGTAAAACAGGCTACCTATAACTGTAAGAACTCAATGATAAATATTGCTGTTAAGAAATTTGTAAAAAATTGTATCACTGTATCCCTAGTTTCTCACTGGGCTTTGTAAAAATTTGTCGGAATTTGAAAATGAAATTGTAGCTTTTACTGCCACGTCAGGATTTCCAAGGATATTGCGTTTGTTCGTTAGTTGGATTGAAATAGCATCCTGTGTATATATACACATTACTTTCATGCTTTCCTTTCACACCACCCTTATTTTGGCCCTTGTTAAGTGCTTGCACGTCAGGCGGCATTCCTACAGAGCAAAGATACATTCAAAAGATGTCTTTTGAAAAAGATGTTCTCTGAGGAGCTGGAATGAAAGCTTTTATGGCATCTTTATATGATGCCTTCCGAACGTCCATTGTCGACGTCTAAAGGACCAAGGTACAAGGTTAGAAATGAGTTCAAATGTGGTCATTGTGGGCGTCTTTTGAACATCTTATAACGTCAACTGCAGACTCATTTTCGACAGCATTTATACTGCTTCTGGACCAAAGAAACAGTCTCATGCTGCATTCGATTAAAACTCCCTTTTGTTTCAATGTCATTTCCATTTCTAGTTCAACTCTACTGACAAAAATCACGACAACCAAAGTGAAACTCATTACCACCTAGCGTCACAATTTTTATAGAAACGTTCACTGTGTGCGTCGGTGTCCCCAATCCCTTTCTCGCCGGAGGTGCTCCGAAGCATGTTGTTTGATCATCTCATTGGTTGCGTCTCCTTGGTTGCCCCCATTTCATTAATGCAGCTGCAAGAGTGGAAAAAGACAACAACAAAAAAACCATTACAAGTTTGCAAAGGCAACCTGTAGTCATACACCAAGTCCACATATGTGTATGAAAAAAATTCAAGGTTTGAATCCTTTGTACTACGCAGCTTTTGCGCTATCAGCTGTACTCTAACCAGCTTTGTGACCAAAGGAGTCCAAAATGTAAAAACTGATTACATGCAGCTTTAATAACGTGGTCTACCTTCACGCATGTGCCAAAGTCGGCATCCAATATGTAGGAAAAACAAGGATTTAGAATGAAATCTATCAATGGGGCTTTATTGCCATGAGAACAACTGCAAAAGCATCAAAAATATGTCCAAATATTTGGACAGCACACAATAACAGCAACATGAACATGATTGAATGACAGGCAACAACGCACCGCAACTGACATTGACAACTTTTTAATTAATTAATTGATGATTCCAATGTCGATTTCCTGCACCTGTCTTGCACGTCCATAGACGCTCCCAAAAAACAAACAAACTCCTAGCCGGATGTTCAAATATTAAACTGCATATCTGCGTCCAAGAGCAGTCATAGTAGGACGTCCAGATACTGAACCTGATATCATGTGGACATACAGATATGGTCCTGGACCGAACGACACAATATAGACATGATGTACATGTCCGGCAGACGTCTCATGTCTGCAGGGTTAGGTACATGTGTCCTACCTTATGTAGCGATCAGCTTGACTGAAAAATCAAGTGCTTGATAAGACTCACGTCTCAAGCTCTTGTCAATGACCTGTTTAATTTGTCATTTAGAGTGACCAGCAGCGTAAATGAGGGAAATGTATTTATCTCAAGACATTTTGTGTGTCCCATGGTTGTACCCCAAACTTCCCTCTCTTCCATATGGCAGGATCCTTGCTATCAGTAGCTAAAGAATCAGTCATGGTATTAATTGTGGATTTGAGTGGGTCCTCATGTTTAGGGAAGTGGCTGTCTGTAACATATGGCAGCCAGACACAGTTGGAAGTTATTTTATTCAGCCATTGCCAAAAATCATGGTCCATAGCAGAGTTCAGATCACAAACAGATCACATGCGAGCCTAGCACAAAAGCCTAAAATACCACGGAACACAAAAGAAATCAGGATTAACGAAACAAGGATTAACCATCCGACAAAGGCCGCAGTCATATCTGAAGTGATCATGACTGTCTTATTTCCTCTGAAAACCCAGACCTAGACAGTGTGGACCCTGATGAGTCTTTTTCTATAGGGGTTGAACGTCACATCCATTTAGAAATACACCTCAGTGGTCTACAGTTACAGTAGGCTAACAAAAGAAAACGCGAACAAATACAAATACACAAACTATTTTCCTGGAGGCGGTGAAAGGAAACATGAAATACATAATTAGAGAGAGATTTTGTACACCTAGTGGATGTAGCTAGATTTCTGCACAGATGGCTAGTAATGAAAATGAAGTATAATCTGTGGTGAGCAGAAAAGCATCTCAGAATGCACAGCATGCCATTCCTTGGCGCGGATGTTCTACAACAGCAGAAGACCACATTGGGTTCCTCTCCTGTCAGCCAAGAACAGGAATCTGAGTCTACCGTGGGCACATGCTTACTGAAACTGGACAGCTATTGGTATATATTGGTAAAACATCACCTCATCTGATGAATCGCAATTTCTGCTGAGGAACACAGATGGTACGGTCAGAATTTAGCATCAACACCATGAATCCATGCACCCAACCTACATTGTGTCAACAGGTCACGCTGGTGGTGGTTGTGTAACGGTGTGGGGAATGTTTTCTTGGAACACATTTGGTCGCTTAATATCAATTGAGCACTGTTTGCTTGCTAGATCCTGTCTGACAATTTCCCCGTCTTGTATTGGCTACTTCCAGCATGCCACAAAACCATTTTCTTAATGGTATCATGAACATGACAAGTGAGTTCAGTGAACGTCAGTGGCCTCCCCAGTCACAAGATCTGACTCCATCAGAGAAGTATTTAGATGTGGTAGTATGGGAGATTATGTGATGCAATCATGTCAACCTAGTCCATAATCTCATAGAATTTTGACACCTTGTGGAATGCATGCCATTAACAATTGAGGCTGTTCTGAGAGCAAAGTTGCTAGTATATTGTACAGCGTTGTATTCTATCCATTGTATCGAGTGTTAGCCTTACTATCTAAGCACGAGTTGAAGTATGCTAGGCTAATCAAATACACAGACCGTTTTTTAAAACTGAAGCAAGGTGAAGCATTTAGGTTGTCCAAGCAGTGCAGTCTGATTAACAGAGGACTGTTTATTTTGCAGAACAGAATGAAATCAAATCGCTTTGCCTCTGAGGCCATGTAAGTGTCTGTGAGGTGACTGTAGATTTGTGATTTATTGAAGCGAAAGTACAATCTAACAGTTAACCTCTCAATGGTTGGGAGGTCTGGCTCAAACAATTACGCGGGATGTTTATTTATTATCCTGCTGTGCTGTCAGGATAGTGATGAATGAATCATACTTACGAGGTTGGAAGCAAGAAGAAAATGTACTTTCTAGTAAATAACCTTGAAAAGTTTTCTTGCAAGTGATATTTGCACCAGAAAAGAGCTCTCAGTTTCTGGGTTTTGGGCAAGCCTCGACTTTATTTGACTGTTTCTATTCCAGGTCTAACCACTTGTTTGGACGGAAATATTATGACAAAAAGATGATGTACACAGTTTAACAGACAAATTACAATGTTAGGTCAGTAAAATGTTTTCAATTGCTTGTACTTTTACTTTCAATCGTTGGTCATTTGTCGGTCTATGTAAATAATAATATATATATATATATATATATATATATATATATATATATATATATATATATATATATATATATATATATATATATATATATATCTCCTTCTTTCATAGATCTGTTTAAAAAAAAAAGACAATTCACCCTGCTATTTTATTTTTTTTTTCACATCAGAGATGTTATTTGGAATGTGTCATTGGGTGTCAGTTCCCCCACTGTAACGAAAAGGAGAAAAACCACCCCTCTAGGCTATCCTGGAGCACACTTTGAGGGTTACTCATTTCTGTTTGAATTTATATGAATCGTGACAAATTGTTAGCCAAGGAAAAGATTGATTAGTTGTAGCTTTTACTACCACATGAGAGTTTCCAATGATATTGCTTTTGTCTGTTAGTTAGATTAAAATGACACTTTCTAGATATACAGTACATTTGTGTTTTCCTCTCACATTGTCCTTATTGTGGCCCTTGTTAAGTGTTTACACAATTTTTACGTCAATTCGAACCTGAAGATCAACCACCTCTACAAGTAGGTAAATAAGCAGGTTTCATGAATCTGGTTTTAAAAAAATTTACACAACCATCTCACCTTGATTAAAAAAATATATATTATTATTATTATTTTTATTATCATCATCAGTGATGTAATTTGGGGTGCCTTATTGTTTTGGATGTTTTTGGAGTAGTGGAGGATTTCCAGTTTTAATTGAATACTGTCTTAGGCATATACGTAAAAGCAATCAAAATAGTATAAATATAGTTTATTGGACTCAATCATCCCTTGATTTTAAAAAAATGACACTCATTCTCTTAAGTACAGTTGGTTCATTTGATTGTTCCAAGCATTTTTGGAGAACTTGCCACCTATTGTATAACTATGCACTGGTCAATAATCATGTTTATCATGTTTTTACCTGAAAAGTGCTCTATTATATTAATGTGTGATTTAATATTTTATCAAACTGTATCCTAGTTACTTTTATTTTTAATTATTATTATTATTTTTTTTTAGCAGCATACAAAAACTGTTAGCGTTTAATTTATTGTGATATGAATGTTTGAGGATCTAAAACCGACACGCTAATGCTTAAGTACTTAAGTACTTACTAACTTAGCAGTATTATTCACTATAATAAAACCACCATGATGACTAAAGTATAATGATATAGAAACGAATGAGAAATTTCTCTGATGAAATATTATTTCACATTTATATCCTAAATGAATGATTAAATACTTACTAACTTACTAGTAGTCACGTATTTCAATCGCGATTCTCCATTAATTACTGCCGAATGTAAAAAAAAAAACAACATTGCTAGTGAAAATATAACAAATGTAATAACTAATCTTAAACAGTTGTAGTACTAAGTATTAAATATAACTATGCTGACAAAGCTGTAATGTTTGTTAAATCCAATTTTAGATAGTAGTTACTAGGGATTTAATAGCAACAGTATGTACAATAATTTATCACTTTACACAATAAGTAACACTGATACATCAGTAATGAATTATTCAGTGATAACAAAGTAAGGACTGTGTATGACTGAGACATCGACAACACATTGGTTTAAAATGGATTGAAGTCATTAGGCTTTTGCGAGCTTAGTCATTTAATATGAATTACTAAATTATGACACTTTATTAAGCATATACGTTTATGACTGTGATGAATAATTATTGATGGTAACACTTGATTGCTTATTTTAAGAACTATTTACTGAATTAAGGAAACAGACAATACTTTTGGCAATCTACTGTAGTTAAAAGGTTATTCATATATACTTGCATGAGAGCACTAAGTGGGTTTGTAATATGAGCTTTGGCATGAATCTTTGACTAGAATTAATGAGTCACAGGGGAGATGCATATCTAAAATTATGATCACGTGGTGAAAAAATAGTGGTGGAGTTCTGAAACTGTGCTCTCTCTGTCTCTCTTTAAAAAAAAAAAATATGAAGATGTTATTGTTTTAGGTTTATTTGCCGAAGCGTTGAGAAGAACGTAACCTTCCTCGGCCTCAGAGCACTTCCCCCACTTCATTTGGGTTTGTGTCCCCCACTCATTTCCATGCTCATGAGTCATCCTGCGGTTTTGGAGCAGGGATCTGGCTCTGATGGGAAGGGGGGGAGGAAACTTTTTCGAGGGCCTTTTGTAGGCAGCGGAGAGTAAACATGGTAGGTTGAGTTGCACTTTGCCGGTGGCACGAAGTGAGTGAGCTGAGGATTGGACAAGTGTCGAGTTAACAGTTTTTTTTTGTCGTGTGAGATGTCTGCCTACCATCCATAAACAATGATCATTTCTACAAACTGAAAACTGATCTCTACTTTTAATGATATAACCTTTTTTTTTTCCGAAAACACAACACTTTTTGTCTGTTCCTTTAATCATTTGTGTTGATTTCAAAGTATGTTTATCTTATCATCATGTTGAGAGCCCTATCTACAACCCTTTCTGAACCTCCTAGCAGAGGCAACCAGGTTTTGGGTGGAAACATCCTGGTACTTAGCAGAAAGAGCCCCTGAAGCACCAGCCACAAAACAACCCCAAAGCATCACTGAAGTGCTTTCCCTTGTATACAGTCCTGTTTTGTCAACAAACATGCTGATGGTGTGTACGAACATTTTAGTCTCATCTGACCACCACACACAATTTCAGCTGTAGCTCGAACGACACTGTGAATTTTATGTGCTGCGTTTTGTGAGACGCTCTCACGAAGGGTCACTTTATTGCAATGTGTCCCAACAGCTTGCGGTTTTATAAAAGCCTTCCACGACAAAAGAGTTGTGTCGGCTTCCCGGGCATATCAGCCGATGGATAGCAAGGCAAAATCAGACCGGAACACTTCCTTTGAAAAGCTTTCTGCTTGCTTGAGAGTTTAATAATGTGCCATATCTGTAATATATCACTGTTCGCCACACACATCACGACTTCTCGTTCATTTCCTCTTAATCGGGGATCCAGGAGTTGTCTGCCAGTTTTGCAGATGCCGTGTAATCATTAGTCTTTCCATGCACACGCAAATACATGTGTAGTAGTATTGTTATGTTTATGGACGTTTTATAATATGTATTGTTATAGGTACTGTAACCCCTGGTATATCTCTAGCTACAACTTAGTAATCACACTGATTTTTAATTTTTTTTTTCAAGAGAGAAAAAAAAGTGTTTCTTCTCGAGGGCCAGAGAAACGTCGCTATAAAAAGACTCCAACAGAGGACACATACACAATTTATATGCTAACAGAAAGCAGAGCCTGATGCTCCTCTCTGCGTCAATGTGTGTTAGAGCGAGGAACAGAAGAGCAGTTCCAGCATCCTCTCCAAATTACATTCCTGCCACGCACACACCCATCACACCGACACTCCTTCTGGACGATTTCAACCACTTCAAGCTTCGAAAATACAGCGTGGATCATGCTGGGAGTTTTCCATTCACACCCAGGCTCTCAATGGGAGTAATGTTCCAACACATTCGGTAAATCATTCGCACTAGATATGACCACGTTCAGAAATGCCACTTTTAGGACTCTGGGCTGATGCGTCAGGATTGCAGTAATGCCCATGCTGGGTAACGCACATGGAATTTTCCTGCAAAATACAAGAAAAAATACACAACAAAATGGTTAGGTCTTGCACAAATCCTCTCTCACACTGGCGGAATGACTGATCGACTGATCCCCATTGTTGAAACATGCACAGCATGCTCTCGGCAGAGAAGAGTTATAGGTAGCGCCATTTTTTTTTTTGCTACCCATACCCTGCACTATAATTATTCCACAACCCTGTATCAAGATCTGCTAGTAGTACTTACTCAAAACCAAATGCCAGACTGTAGCACACTCATCCTCATTCATTCAGTAAACACTTTATCCTGGGCAGCATAATGGTGGATCCATGGCCTATCTTTGGAACATTGGGTCCATCACACACGCATTCACACCTAGAAACATTTTTAGTATTGCCAATCCACCTACGAATCTGTTTTTGGGGAAGTGGGAGGAAACCTGAAAGAACCCTGAGGAAGCTCCTGCAGATGCATGGGTAACATTCATGCATTAGAACAGGATAGATGCAGATATTGTTGAACATTTGGGGTAAAATAAATGAAATATCAAGTTTTGCTATGGCTGATACAGAAATGTGGATGACTTATGAATGAATGGTAGCTGACTTTCTGACTCCGCTTACGACTCTGCTTAAGGGCAGTGGTGTGGTGGCGGTTAAGGCTCTGGGATACTCATCCGAATGTCAGGGATTCAAGCCCCAGCACTGCCAAGCTGCCACTGTTGGGCCCTTGAACAAGGCCCTTAAGTTTCTCCGCTCCAGGGGGTGCTGTATCATGGCTGACCCCAAATTCCTGACATGCTGGGGTATGTGAAGAAAATAATTTCACTGTTCTGTAATGTATACATAATCAATAAAGACTCGTTATCATTATGCCCTTGTCTCATTAAAGACTTGAGAAGTTTTAAGGTTGCAGTCTGATTGGCTCTCCACACGTCCGTACACTCAGAAAGGTACTCCTGTACACCGTCTGTAACAGTTCATACAGTGTACTACTTTATTATAGTATTATAGTTGCCGCCGTTGTTTATATGTAACTACACAGTAATAACACAGTGGGACCAAACAAAATTATGGACATTGTAAAAAATAAAAAAAATAATAATAATCTTTTTGGTGCAATGTTCAATCACCGGATTGGGCAAACTTCATGGTATCACATTTTAAAAAGATATAAGGGCGTTAGATTTGAAGGCATTTTTTGTGGAGAGTTCATTTTTTTGGCTTGCCTAGGTAGCCATTTTACTGGGTAAGTATGTGGTTCTTACCCACATTCGGTAAGTACCAGACACTTTAGAACTCTGGCTCCTGAGACTACTGTCTGGATAAATTAAGCTTGCCTAGTCTTGTCCTCCCGTGTATCCGTTTGCCCAGTACTGAAGCAGAGTGCCTTGCAACCTCAACTCAAACAGGTGTTCCTGATACATTGTGGGTACAGTTTGTCCTCATGCAAATCTTTGGAAAACTAAGCTTCCTAAAATAATAATAATAATAATAATAATAATAAAAATCGGATGCTCTCTGTATGCTTTCAGTGTGCATGAAAGGTATCGGTGTTTTGGTACGTGATGAATCGTGTGTGTAAAAAAAAACACCTCACAAAGAGCTGTTTAGAGACAGCACCTAACGCTTATGTGATGGAGATCAGTTTTCCTCCTTCACCCCTTTATTTCTTTCAACTGAGCATATCAATGTTGATGAGCATGAATAAGCAACGACGTTTTGATTCCCTATATATCTTTCTGCTGAGGTTTATTTAAAAAAAAAAAAAAAAAGAAAGAAAGAAAGAAAAAAAAAAGGCATAATGTGTGGTTTTCCAAGGTCTCAATTACATTCACAGTAGTACTGCCGGGAAACCAGGAGGGCAAAATAGAAAATGAGCTTCTTAGTGGCTGAACAGATGGAGAAACTGACCCATTTATCATGACCTTGCGTGCCCTTATCCCTGCGTGATTTCTTGCCAAAAGTCGCCGAGATACCAAGCTACGGCTGGGAAACACATCAGAAGGTGGGCAGGGTCTGTTTTTTGTTTTGTTTTGTTTGTTGTTTTTTTTACGCAGAATGCAGCGAGTGCAAAGAAGACGTGCAAGCTATTCTTCCTTTGGGGTGAAGACAGACACAACCCATGTCCTCCCTTGAATGCTCTCAAGTCATTACTGAGGACTTAAGACTTAGATCAAGGCTAGGCATCAAAGCAAGCATGGCTTTCTGCACGCTATTAGTCATTGCAGGATAGGTGTGTCTCGAATGGAATTCGTTTTCCTTTCCCGCACTGTATGCAAATGTAGTTCAACAGAATTTTATCATTATTATTTTTGTTACTTTGAAAGCGCGTCCTTAAACATGAATCCGGATATCTCAGACAGCATGCTTCTTCTGAACTACGAAGGAATAGATGTGAGAAGTGGTGGCGGTTTACACGACTTCTGTGTACAACTTATCATAACCGCATGCTTCATGCAAATATCTTTACTAATATCATTTGCATGTGTGTAAATATCAGGCACTTCAAAAAAATTTCCCCTCAAGCAGTTCCATATCTGTTAAGCAGAAGCGTTTCCTTCATTACATAAGGATAATAAGTATCTATACTTTCAGACACTGTACCATTGCCCAAATAAATATACGTCCCTAAAGAATGTATAATATCAAGTGTTGCAAATTCATGCTCGTTTATTACTTCTCCTTGTGTAGAATTGGAGGCGTGCTGAAGGAAATTCTGTCAGGCGAAAAAAATTCTGAGAGAGGTTTGTGCATGCGGGTCCAAAGAATGGAAGAGATGGTGGAAGAGGTAAAGTGGATGAGAAACTGGTTGAGTGACTGTTGTGGAGGGCGTAACCCGGGTGACTCATGGAGGGGTGTGACTGGCGTGACTCAGGCCGCAACTATGCGTTCGTCCAAGGTGGATGAGTCACTGTTTGACAGCCAGCTCTTCTTTCTACACTCCAAACATGGTACACAGCCTTTCACTGGAAAACACAGCTAAGGAGAGAGAGTATGTTTACAAATGACACAAATGTTTTTTTGTTGTGCGTAAACCTGAAACGCCCTCAGTATCTACATTTACTGTAGCTGCATGGGAGGTTGTACATTCGCATGGAGAAAGCAAGCACCATGCACAACTTCCCATTAGACACAGGCAAGCTTTTCTCCAAGTTACAAATTGTCTCTTTAGTGCACAATTAGAAGGCAGTGCAGTAAACCAAGGGCAGCGGTGGGGCTGGAATCACTGTGATTCATTTAATCCAGAGGGCAGATGTCAACTTGTGGCTTGTAATGAGGAGCAAAGCACAATGCCACGGCTTAATGACTCACAGGAAGGAACAAACAATGAGGCACTGAATGCAAATCCCCTTTTTTCTTGGAGCTGTGGATTGAACCTGAAATCCCAGGCGGTGTAATATACCCGTAAACAAATACGACGCATCAGATTTACCGAAAGCAAAGCGAATTTGAATCACAGACACAGAAGCAAAGCGAAGATGCAGGTTTACTACCATCTAATAGTAACACAACCACAGTGCGGCCCTTTTTATTCTTCTTAATGCGAAAAAAAATAAATCTCAATAGATAGCACAATCGGTTTTTTTCCACTGACTGAAAAATTGTTAACAGTTACAAGTCGTCGTTTCTACGTGCGGCGTCTTGCCTTTAAGCTGATGAAATGAATCTGGTATAGCACAGAACGAAACTCGAGTTTTAATATGTCGCATCTTAAACACCTTTCGCTCTTTGCGAGTGCGAAATACATAGCTAGATAGCAAATGACACTTAATACAGGGTGCGAGAAGATCAGGTGGAACTTCTAAGAAGCATCTTTTTGTACTTCTTATGTACGGCATGGAATGAAATCGCTCTCGATCGTGACAGTTCCTCCAGTTTTAGAGAAGATCTAGTCGTTCCAGAGGTCAAGCCACCTAGTGAGAAGCTCATGTGCAAGCAAATGGTATCTAGTTTTTCTCATACAGCGTAGAAGGCGTGCAAGCTTTCCTCCATGTCACTACGCAACATGCGTATTTAAAAAGACATTCAACTTTTGGAAGAAAACATTGTCTGTCATTCTTACACAGCAGAATATAAACTTTTGGACTCTTCTACCTGTCTGATTAATTCAATCGCACTTTATTTTCAGTGACCATGAGTCTACAGTGAATTCTCTTAGCAGAGCTCGGGTCTGTTTTTTCTTGTTTTTTTTGGGTGGGTACATTCAGTTCTAGCGCTGTCTTAACCTCAGCAGTTTTAAGCTTTCCATCCATTGAGCCAGCAAGAGGGTGACTTCCTTTAATATCCTTCCAACGGCAATGATTCACAACATGTTCTTTGTCGCTATTAGTTCACGAAAAGCCATTTCGTATATGCGCGTAATGCGCTGCTTTGCAGATCTCCTACCTTTATTTGATTTCCCAGAAATCCATTACATATGTGGTGGAAAAGTGACTGTTTCCTGTTATAATTTACTGCTTTATTTTATTCCTTCCTATCGCTGCAGAAGCGATTAGTATAACTTTTCGCACACATACGTGTGCGAGTACATAAGAAATACATGCGATATATATATAAGTTGTTATATAATTATGAACGGAAAAGTAATACGTCTTACCCTATACATTGCATACAATAGAATTTGACGCTTTACTAAAAAAAAATATCTCACTTAATATTGCATATGAACAAGTAATCAAATTTGAATCTTATCACACGGAAGGATCGCAATACAGATGAGCAATTGTATAAGGAAACCTAAATCTTATGGAACTTATCAACTGCTTGCTATCAGATCCTAATAGGACTCTAAATGAGTGTTTTATTAAAGGCCGGCGCACTCGGTGGGTAAATCCGAGCTTGTAGACAGTGCTAGTATTAAGCGTGAGTCCTAAATATGTGGTATGTCATTTATACCATTTGTAATCCGGCAAATATTTAATAATGACATTGCTCAATTCACTCGTACCTGTTCTCTTTGGTTAGATTTGATTTCAAATGTAAACCTTTGACTGGTAGTGTATAAATGATGTAATAATGTCATGATAATTACGTGAATATGTCATCAAGTATATAAATTATTATACTGTATAAAAGTTGAAAAATTATGCCACTAATTGCACAATATATTCTGTCGTAAATATGATTGCGCAGTGAAGTATATTTACTTGAATATTAAACTTTTGCTTAGGTATTAAAACACTCATAAATATGACCACACAGCAAGATTGTATATTTGACTAAGTGATTACATCAAACGGTAAGGGGAAAGTATCGATTTCTTTTAGTGTGTTTCATTAAGGAATTAAGGAATATTAACCATTATATTCAGCTTCAATACGATTTCAATCCGAATCATTCAATAATCCAATAAACATCAATAACTTCTGCATTCATTCAGCACCTCCTTGAGATCTTTTCCCACGGGTCAACTCACTAATCTGTCTTCGTTATCATACTCGTCGGTATGGTCATTAATCTTCGCTCTTCACGTTGTCTGCTCTGCTGTCTCTTCACTTGGCTGACTTTGGGACTGTAGATTACAAATCAGCAGTGACTGGAAGGAAATACTGATCCCATAACACCATGTGTTTCTAGAAGGTTCATTCTTATTTCACCAGCACATGTGTCTTCGCTGTCATCGTGTCGTCCTAGCTCATTCTAACAAAAGCGAAAAAAACAACAACAACATTCTGCACGTACCTCGACTCTCACTTTGCTTCTCTAGAACCCAATTAAAAACCTTGTATTTCCTTGTTTCTTGATAAAGCGTCTGCTAAATGAATAAACGCAAATAAGTAAACAACTACTAACTAAGCTAACTAATTTAGCTAACTAACGAAGCTAACTAATTTAGCTAAATATTTAGCTAACTAGCTAAGCTAACTATTTATCTAATTTCCATAAACGTGTAATAGCATTTGTAGTTAAATCTTTCTGGCCACATTGTAGGATTGAATTGTATTCAATCCTTCATTACAGAAGGTTGTACTTCTGTAATGTATAATACATATATATATATATATATATATATTCAGCTTTAAATGTACTACCGAGTTTTGAAAAAATGATAGCTGGTTAATCTTGTCTGAGTAATGTGCTTTGATTATATAAAATATCCATTTTAAAATGGTCTGTGCAGAAAATATTTGAAATCAAAACAACAACAATAAATGCTTCTGCAGACGTAACGTTGGTCTAGATTTTCTCGTTCTGGAGAATCCCATTTTTCTGAGGACACGGCGATACATTGGGTTATTATTGCCTGCCAGGCAGCGAGTGGAACGCGCTTCTGTTCGTATGACAAAAAGGTGTGATTGAGGAATTTTTTTCCAGGGACGTCTCTCTTGCCTTCACTTGGCCTCCATCAGGTAGTCGTGTGTCTGAAGTACACCCAGATGGACGTGTTGGTGCTAGACAGAGCGGCTACGCTTTAAGTGTCTCCTGGCACATAAACACAAATAATACCTGTTCCAGGTGGCTTGGCAGCCTCGTGGAGGCATGACCTATACACATGTGCGCACACACACACACACACACACACACACAGGGAAGGGAGAAGCCTTTGCAGCAGACGGCACCAATAGAAAAGCATTGCTCAGTGCACTATGATGGACAGATCAGGCTTAAATTTGATACTTCTAAACGTGGAAAATTCTTTGTTTTATGATGAAAAACAGTAGCATGTACATGGCATCCAAACACCAGACAAGTCAGACATACCACACAATATGACATGCATGTATTAGGTGTAGTCGAGGTGTGGCTCGAGACCCACTTAGTCTGACATTTACCATAAGCAAGGGGAGACAGAAGTGCACGGTTTTTGAACCCGAATAACTCTTTTCAATAGCCGGCTCTCTAATGTGTCCCTGAATCTCTTTAAAGCCTGATGTGTTCCAGCCACACATTTAAAAAAAAAAAAAGGCCTGATATTGAGCAGTTCTGGAAAAATAATTACCAAATTACAAACTCTACTGTTGCAGACAGTTCTAACCTTATTATTTTAGACTTCTAACAAATCGTTGCATTTGATCCACTATTAAATTAAGTGACATTTAAAAACAAAACGCATTAAAGAAGCAGGAAAGCAAATGGGTTTGAGATACGAAGGATCGCAAATAAGCACATAATGCTTTTCATTGAATTAAAATAGCCTGGGTTTTAAATATAATAATAATAATAATAATAATAATAATAATAATAATAATAATAATAATGTTTTCTAATTACTATTATATTACTAATTAATAGTGCACTAAAACTCCCAAGTTTATAACAATTCTACATTCTTTTTCTGTATAATATTCGAATATAGTAATCTAATTTGTACAGTTTCACCTTTCTAACGCTGCCGATGCCGTTGTTTATAACGATATCTATAATCTATAATATATATCTATATAATAACGATATCTATTCTACCTGATGTCAATGTCATTCATTTTCTTGCCAAGGTTTAATGACCAAAAAGAAAAAAGAAAAAAGAGAAAGAGATAGTGGGCTTTTATTTTGTGTAATAATTTGATAGAAGCAATGCACTATATTATAAATAATTACACCGCAGTAAAGATTTTTTTGCTTTTGCCAGTAAAATAATTACGAATAATAGACTAACAGCAGCAAGAAAACATCAAAAGGTAAACATGCCATAAACAGCAACAATAGCTAGAGTACCAGTATGTCTGTAGTGAGCACGTCAGCCACGTGAGCAGCCCCCCCCCCGTCCATATCCAATAAAACAGCTGTAAGATTAGTAAACTGATTGAACTGTACAAATGAGGCATATAGAAATAAGCCCATATGTTTTTGTCAAGTTTTATTAACCGTAATGTGTTAAATATGCAGCCTACCAATGGATACGACCGTACACAAAAGAGTCATTTTTATTTGTATAATTATTTCCAAGCTATACATCACCCGGTCGAATCCATTCAAAAGGAAAACTTTTATGCTGTGAGTTCATTTCCCACAAAGCCACAATCAAGGAAACGGATGGCGGTATTGTGGTCGGAATGCACTAAAACTCGCAGACATGCTTGACTAAAACCGAGCGAGGGATAAAGAATCATATTCCTATTCCTGTCTTCTCCTGCAACAACGTATCTACAGTAAACCATGTGGGATTTTATTTATTTTACATTAAGTTTTTACAGAAAGACGCATGCTCATGAAACTAGTCTGGAATTTCTGAGGATGTTCTTTCCATGTCCTCATGGGTTTGCTGCGGGTTCTCAGGGTTGTCCTCAGGCGTGAATGAGCGTGTAAATGCGTGTGTGTGTGTGTGTGTGTGTGTGTGTGTGTGTGTGTGAGAAAGACGACCTGGGATGTCTCATCTAGTGTTGACACCCAGTATTCCCAGCACAGGCTCTGTATCCACTATAACCAGGATAAAGTGCCTAATAAGACAGAGATCAACTGATTGCATGTGATAAAGAGTTGATAAAAAGCTTTACATATTGCCTTGACGTGGACATGCAGGTAGATCTTCATATTTAGGATTTGGCGCATATTGACGATTGTTTCGGCTAAATTAAGTTAGCAGGTATATTTGCCGATCAGGTTGCCTGCTGCAGGATTGCTAATAATAACAATGACTCAAGCTGCCTGTGCTAATGAGTCCTCGTCACGAAAACCATCACGTCAGTAACGTCTGTCCACGGGACATTTCTGGTCAAAAAAACCTATAAAAGGGAACCCTCGTCCTCTTTAGGTTCGTATTTGTTGTGTTACTGTGCCATTATGGGCGAGTGTATTTTTAGTTAGTTGCACTATTGGGTTTCATTAAATCGGCTGCGAGGGCCCCAGACAGCCTGTGCCCTGCCAGAGGCCGAGAGCAGTTTCCTGCCCATGTTGTGACGCAAACCGGTCAGCCACACACGCTTGCGCGCGCACACACTCGGCTTGTAGAATGGGCTCTTTGTACTGATCTCAAGCACTGACACTATTTTTCCCCTCCACACCCACAGACGCTCAAGCGCACAACTGCCTGCCAGCCGGCGTTACTGTCTGTGTCTCCTTCAAACTCTCCATTTCAGCAGCTGCTGCCAAAAATACTGCAAACTCAAGACTGAGATTTTTTTTCTTCTTCTTCTTCTTCTAGCAATTTCACACAGCAAGCTCCTCTGAGCCATGTCTGGTCCTGATGTGGTTTTTGTGCAAGGGTAACTTCACAGGAACATTCTAATTGCCATGCCTGTGAAAGTTGCATGCTGGGAGATTCCTAGTTAAGGCTTCGACTTTCTCTGCTACGGTTTTCACCCTCATTATGGGCACTTTATGCCAAAGAAAAGCACCTTTGCTGGATAAAGTTTCCCTGTGAAGGCTTTATTCTCTGCCTTCTCAGACAAATACTGTGGGAGTTGCTGCACTGGCAATCTGGCTCACTGGCTCCGCCTTCAGGGTAGAATATTTATTGATTTTCAATTTCTTTTCATTTTTTTTTTTTTTTTTTTTGTAGAATCTACAAAATTGGCATGTTGATGTCTCACTGTACTCCTATGAATAAATTAATAATCAAACAGATGAAAATAATAAAACAGCTGAAAAACAACATACAAACGTTGATCATTAAAAAAAAGTCCTCTTAGGGTTATTTTAAACCTATTTAAAAGTTTCCGACAAATCTATATCTACGCAATAAACACTTGTCTTTATATGACGTTCCTGCTTGTCACGAGATCTTTACAATAAACAGATGTTCTGTCCTGACACAATGTACGCTTGAAGCATTTGCTCAACTTTATGAGGGATTAATTATAGGTTCATCTTCATCTCTGTAATTATATTTACATGCTATTCGTTAATTATTACAACTACCATGAAAAATACTGTTCAGGAAATCGTATCGTCTGCACGAACCGGATCTGTTTTCATGCAAAGTTCTTCCTTTCTTACTTTCTCTTCAATTCGACTCATACAGCACTTTTAGCAATGAACAATGTCACAAAACAACAACAAAAAAAATTCTGTATACAGTCTTATATTTCTTATCTAGCAGAGAAGCTCATTCTGGATTTCTGTGGTTCTATTTCTCACCCTTTTATAAAAGCTAGAGAGAAGCATTTATCGCAGCCCTGGCATACACACTTAAGGTCAGACCATCTTACAGTGTGCGAGAGGGCCAGCCAGAATAGCATCTTGTTATTAATTAGCCTGAAAAGAAATTGGTTCCTCTAATGTGGACCAAGTGCAATAGCAAAAGTAATTAGCTGCTGCGTAGCTTGTTTCCAGAAACCGAGATAATGACTGGGTGTTTGTGTGCATAGCCATACAGAATGACTTCCACGTTATTAAGGTGCCAGCTCGATTAAGCCCCACTAGCCTTGGTGGACATGTGAACCATTTGATCTTTGGTTTAGATTTCAAATCGGACAACAAATGATATGGAAAACATTAATCCGAATGATTCAATGGTGTGCCTTTTAGAGTCATTTAAACCACAGTCACCGAATGTGTATAGACAACAGACTTACATATACAGTATTGTCAACAAATTATCAATTACAGTCCTGGAGGCCAGAGTCTAGCACGGTTTGTCTTAGGATGATTTGTGCTACCGTAATATAGTGGATTTGTTGTGCCGTAAAAAGTTTTCTTTTGGTTAATAATTTTGCACTATTGAACAAGTCTGTATAACAAACCAAAAACGAAAGAAAATCTTTCTTTTTATGGCAGTATATTTATAAGAAAGGAGGGTATTTCCAGTCCATGAAATATTATATAATGTTAATATTATCCTGATGTTCATTTCATAAAAAGGATAGTTACGATCGTTACAACGTTTCAGAAGCACCCAGTGAAACTACCCTCTATTTTTTGTAAGCTAAGAAAATAAGAGAAATATATATATATATATATATATATATATATATATATATATATATATATATATATATATATAATCAATAAAATAAATAAATAAATAAATAAATAAATAAAAAAGAATTCAGATTGATAAAATCAAATATATTCACTGAGGCATTTCTAAACCTGCAAAGGTCAATGATAAAGCTGTGCTACATAAATTAGACAGTGAAAGGAAAGTGAAAAGGAGACATACTGTACATACTGTGTATGTATGCGTGTATAAATAGAGGTGCATCTCAAAAAATAGAACATCGTGGAAAAGTATTTTTTTTCTTCCGTAATTTAATTCAAAAAGTGGAACGTTCATATATTGTAGATTCATTACGCATAAAGTGAAATATTTCAAACCTTTTTTTTGTTTTAATCTCAATGATTACGGCTCACAGCTCAGGGAAATCAAAAATCCGGTATCTCAAAATATTCGAATAAGGAATTTATAATGCAGAAATGTCACAGTGTCGCATTCCTAGTTTCAAGCCACTCCTGAACCAGAGACAACGGCAGAAGAGTCTTACCTGGGCGAAGGAGAAAAAGAAGTGGACCGTTGCTCAGTGGTCCTCTTTTCACATGAAAGTAAATGTTGTATTTCATTTGGAAATCAAGGTCCCAGAGTCTGGAGGAAGAGTGGAGAGGAACAGAATCCAAGCTGCTTGAAGTTCAGTGTGAAGTTTTCGCAGTGTCTACAAGGAGATTTTAGAGGACTTCATGCTTCCATCTGCTGACGAGCTTTATGGAGATGCTGATTTCCTTTTCCAGCAGGACTCGACACCTCCCACAGTGCCAAAACTTCTAGTAACTGGTTTACTGACCGTGGTGTTACTGTGCTTGATCGTCCAGCCGACTCGTCTGACCTGAACCCCATAGAGAATCTACGAGAGACACCAGACCCGACAATACAGACGAGCTGAAGACCGCTATCAAAGCAACCTGGACTTCCAGAACACCTCAGCAGTGCCACAGGCTGATTGTCTTCATGCCACGCCGCACTGATGCAGTAATTCATACAAAAGCATTAAAGCTCTGACTGAGTATCAGCGCATAAATGAACATACTTTTCATCAGGTCGAAATTTCTGTATTATAAATTATTTATTAGAATATTTTGAGAAACTGGATGATAGATTTCCATCAGCTGTAAGCCGTAATCATCGAGATTAAAACAACAAAGCCTTGAAATATTTCACTTTATGTGTAACGAATCTACAATATATGAAAGTTCCACTTTTTGAGTTCAATTGCATGAAAAAACTAACCTTTCCATGATATTCAATTTTTTTGAGATGCACCTGTATATTCTAATTTACAAATACATTGTACTGACACAAAGAACAAAGAAAACACTGGTACATATACATACACATATACAAAATGATTACATTAGAACTGCTTTTTAAAATCATTCTATTTTCTCTCACAAATTTTAATACAAAATTTCAACACCACAAAGGAATATTTTAAATAAATACAAACAAATTGGATGTTGACCTGCAGAAATCGCAAATTGACATTAAAAAAGAAGAAAAAAAAAACACCCCCACATTTTAAAATGGATGCATCAAGCAGAATTAGGGTCATACAAAAAATTTCACATGGAAATTGGACACAGTGAGCAGGATGGAAAAGGAGGGGGAAAAAAGGCCTCAAGAGATCACAGCTTTAGAATTGCACAGTTGATCTAGATGTTTAAACAAACTGTTAAAAACCATTTTCATAACAAGCTGTTGGAAAGCATTGCAATAAAGAAGCCCTGACTTAGAGTATCACAAAATGCAACATCTGAACTTCACCAAGCATCACTAGAAATAGAAATGGTATTGTGTGATATAATCCGATGAGCTGGAAATCAGACTTTCTGGTCATGTGCACCTTTAGCATGTTTGCTGAACAAACAGGACTGCCTACAAGGAAAAGCATCATCGGAAAATGTACAAGTTGTTCAATGATGCTTTGGAGCTGTTTTGGAGCAGGTGCTTCAGGGGCTCTTGTGAGCATTAATGGCACCTATTTCAGGATATTTCAGCTCAAAACCTGCTGGCATAGTTGGCCGTATTTAACGCTTTCAACAACATCACGAGCCAAACAAACTTCTAAAAATCAATATAGATATCGATAAAGTCTATGAATTCTCTCAGTCTCCAAATTTTGCACAGTGTGGGAAACCTGTCGTGTTGGAATTAAAGAGCAAAGTCTACGTGAACAAACCCAGGAATATAAAGGAGCTTAAAATGCTGCATCGACGATTAACAAAGAGCTCTCTAGTGTCTCCAACGTTGTTAAAATAAAATACGGAAAGAACCTCAGCGCTGTTCTCTTCTAGGCAGAACAGAAATATTAATTGTAACGAAGGCATAATATTTTAAAACCAATGTTTTGTCGAAGAATTTTTTTGGAGGGGTTGAAAAAAAATGGTTACATAAAGCGGTCCCTGTATGATCTAACTGCATGCGTTATATAATATATATATATATATATATATATATATATATATATATATATATATATATATATATATGAAATACATTATATCATGATGATGGAAAATCTCTTCAGTTGATCAGAAGCATCTGGAACGATCACAATGTTATTTAAAATAAAAAATAAATAAAGTATTTCTTGTTGAGCCAGAAGGTCAGAGAAGCCTCGTCTCACGAGAACATTTATACACCATTGACCGATCAACAAAACAATTTAACAGCCTTACTAACTGTACAGATTAAAAGCATTACCAACACAAGCTGTAATTGGTAGTAATAGAGTATGCTCTGAGATGTGTTTAGACTTGCTATCAGAATAAGAACACTCTCGGCTGAGTCAGGAGGTAAACTGAGAACATCAGAAACACCCATTAAGTTAAAATGTACAGGGTTATGCTAGGCAACAGTGTGTGTGTGCGTGTGTGTGTGTGTGTGTACACAGGGAGGTGCAGGACCAACCTATGTATCCAATTCAATGAATGAGTCATGAGTCTCTATGGATCGTTCAGTTAACATCCTCTCTGGCAAGTTCCTGCATTTCACAGTTGGCAGAACTTCCAATCATCTGGCAAAGACGTTGACCTGTCTGATTTACATCCACTGTTTATGTGAGCTTATATGTGGGATTAAATCTCATTTCATCTAATTCGCATGGTCATGTGTTACATTTGTCAATGGTTAAGTATGCATCAAGGAATTAACATGGAAAAGCAAATGTGTTTTTCCATGTCATTGTACATCATCTCCTTATTATGCATACTGAAGCTCCCTGAAGAAATCATTTCACTCCCACATTGATCAGTGTGTTTCGGTGCAGGATGTGGCAGCAATTAAGCATTTGTCTGTGTGCAGATGAAGCTGCTTATTCTCTTCCATGCCCGCTGCTCACTTCCTTTCTGCGTTGCTCTCGTCTGTTGCGACAAATTTAATTTCTGCGTTCGCTGTACGGGAGGCTACACTGCTGTCCCTCACCGCATGTCTGAAGAGGAAGGGGAAAGTCTTCCGGAAGGATTTTCGGAAGCTGGCACCCATGAAGCCATACACGATGGGGTTGATGGACGAGTTGGCATACGACATGCAGTTGGCCCACGTCTTGATCTTATATGTGGCATAATTGACCTTAAAGTTAGGGTAGAAAGACTGAAAGAGGACAAAGATCTGGATGGGACCCCAGCAGATGGTGAAGAGCACCACGATGACTACCACCATTTTGGAAACCTTACTCCTGATGGAAATGGTTCTCTCGGAGAGCAGATGCACCTGAAAATAGATCAGCTTTGTCTTTTGGCATCACACTTAAAACGAACAGATCACTAGCTAGCTGTCTGAAAAGGCCAGCCTATCAAACGAGATGACCCTTCGAGGAGTAGAGTTATGTATTATATACCAGGGTCTCCACATCCAATATCCTTTTTATTTGAGTTTCGGGACATGAACTATAATATACATATATTAAAAAAAAAAAAAGGATTAATAGTAATAAGGAAGGCCAGTGCTCCTACCTGATGATGGTTATTATCAACAGGCTCCACAGTTGGCTGGCCCACCCTCTTCAACATGAAGGAATAGCAGAATGAGATAGTTAGAACAGGCAGCAGGTAGACAGCTATAAACTGGTACAGTATGAAGGCTCTTTCATGTGTCTTTGAGGGAAAGCGCTCCATACAGTACTGTCTTGGCCCATACCAGTAACCATCCTCAAGCCTCTGATACATTAAAATCGGGATGGACAGAATGAAAGAGCCTGGATCAGAAAAGACATAAAAATATGTTAGTAAACTATGTATAGGCAAACAAATATCAGTAATTAATATTCCTTTAAATTTACATTAATATGCCATTATTTAGCACAGTAATTGACATGAACAAACCATGAAACTCAGCAGTAACACAACAAAGTAATAAAGTAACTACCACTTGTATTAATGAATGGTTTTAGACAAATAATAGGCATATAATGAACACCAACATTAACCAATATTCATACAATCAAGGAGTTAACATTAAGCCCACTATCTCATTATCTCATTATATATAATTAACATCTTCGCAATCAGTAAGTAGCAAAATTCAGAACTGAGTCTGAAGAAAGTTTGAATTTTCACAAATGGAGACAGTAAGTTAGCAACATTTAGGAATATATTCTCAGTTAATTTTTGCTAATTTATTTGGATTTTTTAAATATATATTTTTTTTGTAGTCATGGGCTGAATAAACAATCAGTGCAGGTGTATTTAGTTGACAAACAAATGTCAATTAATACACTACTGTTAAACTACTTTGTTAATTTGTTACGATGACATATGGTTTCTTCATTAGTTTAATATTTGTTAATGTTAATTATTGTAGTAAATAATGTTCACGAATGTAAAACAATACCCAAATATCGATCAGACAAGAGATATTATGATGCAATTGATGTGAAAGAAACATTATATATAAATACTGTACATAGACAACCTTTATCAAGAATTTCTAGGCTGTGATGCGGAATACGGACAAATGACTTAAAATGACATAGTAATTAATTAGCATTCGTTGGAGAAAATAAATGAAACAATGTTTTAATAAAGACGTGACTGAGATCTCGATAATGATATTGTATGACATACCAATCCAGATGCAGACGCTTACAATCATGGCAACCCGTGACGTGCGATGACGGAGCGATTTCAAGGGGTAAACAGTCACGTAGCAGCGATCCCCACTCATTGCTGTCAGTGTGATGCAGGTAGCCTGGACTGTCACCTGAAAAAAGCCACAGCCGTGCTCCCTTTCATCATGGATGATTATGAAACCCGTAACATAGAGAACATTTCCAGAAGTTTCAAGGATGCGAGACAGTCTATTCTCCAGACAGACAAAAAAGAAGCCTGACTCATGGAACAAGTATAATGCATCCTTCTTTTGCAGAGTAGACAAAAACATGTCTTGTTATTCATCTTTTTGGGTGAGCAGACTGAATGGAGGTCGGGAAATATTTAATTGGATCAGAGGAGCCACTGCTTCCATTGTTAGGGCTGTGTATTAGCCATATTAAAGTACCCATTAGTCCCAAATAGTATTAAGAATGCGCTGTATTTATTTTTGGTTTTAAAGACAGCTTTCAAGCAGCCATTTTATGTGTTAATGGATTTAATGAGCCACAACACATGAGTTGTGCCTAATTATCAGTTCTACAGAGGACATGAATAGAATGAACCCTTCATACTCAGTGTGGGAAAGATCAATGTCCACCATCTCCAACTTGCTTTTAACTAGCTTTAGTCGAATGTGTTAATTCAGTCCTCCTACAGCAGCTACACTAGAGAAGATTTCAGGCTATGGGGGAGGCTGTTATTTATCTTCCCAACAATTAATCATGTTTTTCTGCCATTAAACTACAATAGACTTTCTCATAGAGATGAACACGAGCACAATGTGAGTGCCTCTGCAGTGGCTAACATTGTTTGTTTTGTCGTTATTATTATTTTTTTTAAAAATTCACTTATCTTCAAGTGCACAGCAAAACCAAACGGACACAACAACACTGAATAATCTAACCTGTTAATGTGTGTTGGTGTGGGAGATTAGGAGGGCAGCGTCATTCACTCTATTCACATACATTTTTCCTAACCAAAAGCCACAGTTTAATAGAACTCTGGGTCAGATCTAGAGAAAGATTGGATTTCCTCTCAGGGGGAGAAAATGTGTATAAAATATCTATGTATAGAGAACTCTGTAATATTACTCAAAAGGGCCTATATAGTCAAAAGGTTATTAAGCATAATTAACGACACAGGCCCAATAACTACTAACCCGTGCCTAACTTTCTGACAAACTTTACATACAGTGGGGGAAATAAGTATTGAACACGTCAACATTTGTTTTCAGTAAATATATTTCCAATGAGGTTATTCACATGAAATTTTCACCAGACATCAGTATTAACTCAAGACATCTGAAAATATAAAGAATTCACAACATAAAGTTGTGTGTAATAAAGTGGAATGACACGGGGGGCCTTGAACAGTATTGAACACACTAAGAAAAAGCAGTTCTCCAAGGCAAGGTAAGGCAAGGAACCAGCTGAAATCCGTAAGTAATTACACCCCCTATCTGTGCAAATTAATATCAGCTGGGTTAGTAAATTGATGGTCTATAAAAAGGCTTTTCGTTACCAAGGAGTCACAAAGGTGAATTCTTTATATTTCCGGATTTCTTGATTTAATTCTGATGTCTGGTGAAAATTTTTAATAACCTAATTGGAAATATATTTACCGATAAAAATGTTGACACGTCCAATACTTATTTCGCCCCACTGTATTTTACAATAAAATAAGGAAATTTTGACGAAAATCCCAAGTAAGCCAGATGAATTCATATCTAGTAACTGAGCAAGAGGTGTGTAGGAAACTGCAGAGGGTAAATGCATACAAAGCTGCAGGACCCAGTAGATTACAACCAAGGGTGTTGAAAATGTAAGTATGTAAGTATGCCTCGAGAAATCTCGAGGCACAAGTATCATTCCGCAACGTTTCAAGAACATTACCATCATCCCAGTTCCCCAAAAAACTAAAATAACATTCAGTGACGTTACATAAATGACTACTGTCCAATAGCACTCACTTCAGTGGGTATTAGATGTCTGTAAGAACTTGTACTGACGTACTGACTATAGTATAATTCATGATTCTGTAGTCCCCCAACAGTTTGTTTACCAGGAAAATAGATCGCTGCCCAATGCCATTACCCTGCCCTTCACATTGCCCTCTAGCACCTGGATAGACTAAACACTTATGTGCAGATGTTGTTTACTGATTATACAGTAGTTCAGCATTTAACACAGTCCCTGATCTCTAATCTCAGGGTGCTGAATCAATCCAATTCCATCTGCAACTGGATTTTGGCATGCTAGATCACAGGTGGTGAAAACCGTTGATAAAACTTCTATACCACTTACTGAATACCTGAGCTCTACGGTGCTGCTAAGACACAGGTTGTATGCACATTTCAGTTATGACTGTGTAGCCAGGCATGATGATAACTACATCATAAAATTAGCTGACAATCCCACATCATTAGTCTTGTCAATAATAATGATGACGTTCCATAGTGACAGAAGATTGGTCACCTGGGACTGTGCTGTAACAATTACAACAACAACAACTTCAGCAACAACCATATGCTCGATACCTCCAAAACCAAATAGATGATCTTAGATACTCTCGGTCCATACTCTGGTTTGTATTAATGGGGAAATAGTGGATAGAGTGGATAGTTTCAAATTTATGGAACTGCATATCACTGGGAAACTTAACTGGACATAATATATTGCTGAAAACACCAGAAAGGCGTTAGGGAAGACGTTGAAGCCGATATTAAGAGCTTTTACTGCAGTACGATTGAGAGTACCCTAACAGCACTGTCTAGCACAAGAGAAATTAGCTCTACAGACAGATTTGAAATAAGGCACAACGCATGACTGGCTCTGTTCTTACCAACAGCAGATGCAATTTAAACCGACTGTGGCAGGAATGTATCTCACTCCATCAAGAGTGACCTGACTCGCCTTGCCCACAGAGTTTTTGTTAAACTGATATCTGCTAGATATAGCCTACCAGGTTAAAGAACAAGTCTGATCCTTTTGTGATCATACCTATGCACTACTAATGCCCAAAATGTACAATATGTGCAATCAAAAGCAGCATATTCCATCTTTTTGTTTCGTTTTACCATTTATTTTAATTGCTGGTAATGGTTGTATATTTCTTGGAGATGCTATTGCTTCATTGGTTAAATCAAGTAAATTTTCTATGCACTCATGTACAGTGTACAAGGCAAATGAATAATCTGATCTAATGAATTCACTAAACTTATCATGTCCATTAAGATATCAAATGGTGCTTTATTAATAATGTTCTTATTGGAACATTTTCCTCAGACAGACAAAGATAAGTTATTTCAGTAATTATGTCGTCTTTCACAGAGGAGACAAAAACATGTCCAAGAATTAATTGACTGGAAAATTCAAGATGGATTCTTCGATTCAGATGACTCAGTGATCCAACTGCCAATGTCTGTAGGCCTAAATTAAGCATATGTAGGTGCCTAATGCCATTTAAACTCATGCTACTAAAAAAGAGACGTGTCTTTGCTACTTTATCTCAACATGTTCTTTCTTCTGGGGCTTGAAAGACATCCAAATGTACAGTATACTGCCCATAAAAATATGAATAATGCTTGATCTTTACCAAATATAGCTCAAAATGGAGCGATAGTGTATTTGTAGAGAATGAAGGCAGTGCTATCAACAATGCTACAAGGCTGCCTACTCAGCCAGTTTTAACTTGGTCAATCTATTCTGCACCACAAATCCTATACTGTGATACCATGATAGAGAATATCTGAGGTGGGCCTGGATAAACTGACTCACACACAGAGTACAGTGCCAGCTCCAAAATTACTGGATTGACATCAACAGAGGATGATGATAAAAATGCATGTCCTTCCAAAGGTAGTGTAATGTTGTCTTTTGGAGAAAAAAGTGAGGCCAGTGGGTTAGCAGACCAGAGACAACAAGCTTTGAAAAATAAAATGCACTTATCATTTGATGGTCATTAATATAAGGAAGACTACTCACCTGCTCATTTATCCAACAAGCCACAATACAACTCATAATATCATGCGTGAAACTCCCAGGAGATACTCAAACCAGCTCGTCTGGCACCATCCCAAGGTCAAAGTCACTGTAATCACATTTTTCCCCTTTCTGATATTTGAAGTGAAGACTAATTAATTGCATGAATGTGCAGGGGTACAGATGTTCCTATTAAAATGGCAAGTATATCAATGGGAAGCTCCAGAAATGTAAGGGACATATTGTCCTCATACAGGAAGCCAGAATTTTTAGCGATTAGGTTAGAGATTAAACAAAGGGCTGGCTGTGTGTGTGTGTGTGTGTGTGTGTGTGTGTGTGTGTGTGTGATCTCATTCTGAAGTGTGAGAATGGAGTTTTCACCTTTTCTAACCACCAGGGGTTGTCTGAATCACCTGGAAAGCTTAATGAACCCTATGGCTACTAGCTTAAATTGGGTTCCCTTGTTAGTTTGCTACAACATAGAACTCCTGTGCATGCTGAAATTAGCTATGAACTGTTCTGTAACTCAGGACAGATTGCTTGCAATGAAGCATGAAAAGTCCTCCCCCTCAGGCTCTCTGAACCACCACGGGTGTTCTTGAGATGTAAACAGGTGGCCCTGTTGCCATGATGACCAGAGGCATAAAGATTAAAAAAGCTCAACATGCAGCCAGACTTATTGAGAATGCTATTCACCCTGCCACCCCAATATCCGTCAGACTTGCCAATCAAATTACAGGAGGTCTCAGAAAGAGTGAATCCACAAGTTCAGCGTCAACTCTGTCAAGTAGGTATAGAAGAGAGTAGAATAATTCCTGGTACTATGTACCGGTGAGCACTGAATACACTTCAAGCCCATTTCAAGCACTTTTATTGATTTTACCTGACTGCTTCAGAGTGACAATGTTTTCAGTCAGTGACTGCGGTTGACTGTAGTCGTTAGGGACAGGGAAGAGTAGAATTCAAATTAAAATTACAATTACAACAAAGAACATGGTCTGCACTTATATAGCACTTTTTTTTTTTACCCTTAGCAGTTCTACAAAGCACTTTACCCTGGTTCTCATTCACCCATTCACACACACACCAATGGTAGCAGAGCTGCCATGCTAGGTGCGAACTTGCCATCAGGAGCAACTTGGGGTTCAGTGTCTTGCCCAAGATCACTTCAGTATGTGCATTCACGTAGGCCAGGAATCGAACCGCTAACCCTACGATTAGTGGACGACCCGCTCTACCACCTGATCCCTGGCACCTCAGGTAACGAAAGGGTAGATTAGGGACTTCTGGAGCAGCAAAACAAGCAGGTATACAGTGAGGATATGCTAATATTAATCCTTAGAAGTCATTGTATGCAAACAGTCCTGGGTAGAAAAAGTAAAGATACAGCGTATACGTGTGTATGGCCCCGACTACACCACTGGTCTCTATGTATGGTACCAACTCCTGCTGAAGGTGTTAGTACTGTTATCTGCAGGGGCAACAAAAGTCCTGTTGGGCTTGTTGGAATTAGTCTAGTTCTAAACCCTGAATACCACAGAGAGACGCATTGTCGTCTTAACCAGAGGGGCACAAGCTTTAACTTGCAGCAGAGGCGAGGCTTTTCTCACAACAATGACATAGTTACCATGGACAGCTTGTTCATTTGTACCATAGAAGCACAGGAGTCCCAGTGTGAGAGAAGAATAAATAAACCTGGTGGAATTGAGGGAAGGTCTATCCAGCGTCGCTAACACAACACTCCCCAAATAGATATTTTGTCCCAAATGGATGGAAATAGTTTGCTCCATAGGCCTGGTTATCTATGCCTGTGGGTTTGGCTCCTTGGATTGAATTGCTCATTGCTCATCAAAACTGTGACCGTATATTTGGACCTGGCATGCCTTTGGGTGGAAACAAATGTTGTGCATGGTATCATCTGGCTCCAAGGAACTACCTGGTTTGTAGAATACTAACCTTCTAACATCACAGCACCATGGATGGTGGCTTTCTGGGGGGTCATCAACATGTCACAGTCTTTCAGAAGGGAGCAAGGCACCTTTATCCACCACCCACCCCCAAGAGTGGGATCCCAACCTTGAACTGTCCCTTAAGAGCTTCCCTTATCACCTCATCCTGGATGTCCAATTGAAAATTTGTCTTTCTACACACTGCCTATATGCCAGGTGCAAAATAAATACAATGGACTATCAGTCAGCGGATTATTGTTGAGCAGAGATGTGTAACATTTTTAGGGAAGAAACAAAAAAACAAACAATGCTATTTAGTATAGTATTGTCTTCTTCTTCAGGTATCGACGTGTGCTCAGCAAGATCATTTTGTGCTTGAGCGCCAACAAGTTGTGGTTTTTATGTAACTTCAGAGGCTCCGGGCACATGAACAACAGCATGAATCTAATTGGTTGGCCAGTTTTAAACAGGGTGCATTAAAAAAAGAAAATAGAACCCGTTAAAATAGACGTTAAAAATATTTGACGACTTAGCGCGTTTTATGCGTGGGTGTGAACACTCCTGTTGACAGCCATTGATTTAGATACAGACCATTTATCGCTGAAAAAACATCCTGGTGTGAACAGGCCTTAGCCTGTTTTTTTGAAGATAGTGAGAGATTCTGCGGTCCGGATTGAGATTGGAAGTTCATTCCACCACTGAGAGATAGTCAGTTTGAAAGTTCTGGAAAGTGACCTTGTGCCTCACAGAGTAGGCACCGCCAGGCGTCAGTCATTATTCGATCACAGGTTGTGTGAGGGAACGTAAACCTCAAGGAGAGTGTTGAGGTTCCAGACAAGGTCTTGTACGTGAGCATCGAGGCCTTGAATTTGATGCGGGTGGCTACAGGAAGCTAGTGGAGGGAGATAAAGAGGGGTGTGACATAGGTTCTTTTGGGCTGGTTGAAAATGGGGCATGCTTTGGGGGGATGCCTTGGGGTTAGCTAGCTTTGCATATATTAGTGGAACGGTTACTCTTCCAGAGTGGCCTTGTGGTTGAACCTGGGATTTGCTAACCGATTGGCTGACCTTGCAGTGTCCCATGAACTTGCTGAGCATTCCTTATTATGCTCATTATGTTGTACTATTTGCATGGCAGCGACTCAATCTTCAGATCACCTTTCAAGAAGTTTACAGGAGCGTATAGATCTTGATGCGTCAATGACCATCATGAGCTACAGTTCTCGAGCTGGGGCTTATTATACAAAATTATGCAGAGTTTTGCAGGTGAAATGAAAAACATGAGTGTGTGGAAGACTGATTACTGAGCGTATTAAATAGGATGAGAGCGTCACTCTAACCCCATGGACTGGGTAAAATCAATGCCCACCATCTCTAAATACCTTGTAATTAGCTTTGTTTGAATGTGTTAATTCAGTCCCCCGACAGTTGGGAAGGATTTGCTGTATGGGGGAGTCTATTATTTATTCAGCCATTCTTCATTCAATAAATTGTGCATTTCTGTGAAACTGCTAAGGGCTGCTTATTAGAGATGATCAAAATCACAATGGAAATGACTCAGCAGCATTTCTCGTGATTGTGTTATACTGTTTTTATTGTGTTCAAGGTTTTACACCATTCACTGCAAAATTAGAGCACAGCAGAGCAACTGTAACTGTAGATGGGAGATATCGTACAGGTCAGCACAGGGAAAGTCCTCCGCATATTGTTTTGAGCATAAACAAGTACGTGTAGTCCAATACAGCACATAATACTTTTATAGTTTTTAATATAAATTGTTCAGTGATAAAAATTACGGGGGAAACTTAAAAAGTTTTCTTATTACAGGCACCCGTAATCTTATCAGTATCTTTACCTTGGGTTTTCTTATGGCCTGACAAATCCATTTTATGAATTTAAAGCTGCTGATCCCTGAAAGCACCATCCTGTTCGGCTGTGACTAAGAAGTGACTCACTTTGCCGGATATCTATACAAAGGCGGGTGAATCACAATCCCCCAAATCCTCCGGAAAACACATAACGAACGTCCCACCCTTCAGACACTAATTTAGAGTTGCTAAGGATTGTGTGCTGATCTCCAAGTCTTACTATATCTTCTTATATACAGTACAACAGTTAGTTCCTGGTCCAGTAATTTGATTGGTTGAGCGGAGTTCCAAGAGTGTTTATATTTAGTATAACCGCACTAAGATGCAGTTTCGCTCAGCGTATAAATTCCACTTCCTAGTTCGAAACAGTTACTAGTGTAGAGTTCTTCAGCAGACATGGCAAAAAAAAAAAAAAAAAAAAAAAATATATATATATATATATATATATATATATATATATATATATATATATATATATATATATATATATATATATATATATATGTATATATATATTTTTTTCCGGGAATACATATTTTGATTTAAAATATGAAAGCTCATCAGATGAAAATAAAAATGGAAGAAAGGAAGGCAGTTTCAGAGTGGTGGTAGCAGAGGGCTCAAATCGTGCCTTAAGTAGTCTGTTTGCCTCAAATACTCAACATAATGTTCCTGTGGTTCAGTAGGTTTCTGGGGGAAAGATTGCTTCTGTATTATTTCAATAAATGACTAACCTAATTTTTTTTTTCAATTTCCTGGTAACTTCAATGATTATTTGCCTGGTGAGACCAGGGTGCGTGCATACCTGCTGAAGAAAAGCAACAAATCTGCACATGAAGTCACCGAAGATCCAGCCAGGGAGAGGGTAGAGGGTAGCAGTGAATGGCACACAACACACTAGGAAGATGATGTCTGTGGCAGCCAGGTTAGCTGCAGAAGAAAGAAAAACAGAGAGTGGCCAGGCAAGGCAGCATGAAAATAAATAAATAAATAAAACATACAAACAAAAGGAACCATAAACTATAAAAGTAGACAGTGATTTATTTTTCTCTTGTTGTTTTTGCATGGGCTCTGTGCTACAGAATATATAATAAAATATAATGTGTGCATGTGTGTGTGTGTGTGTATACACACACACACTACCAGTCAAAAGTTTAGACACACTCATTCTTTCTTTCTTTCTTTCTTTCTTTATTCCACATTTTAAAATAATAATAACGTTATCAAAACTGGAGTAACATAAATGGAACTGTGGGAATTATGTTGCGATAAAAAATACAAAATAATTCAAAATAAGTTAGTATTTTATCATCTTCAAAGTCGACGCCCTTTTTGCCGAGAATTTCCAGAAATGTATTGTTGGCATTTTCTCGACCGATTTCTTGAGGAATTTCCCTAAGATGATTTTTAAACAATATTAAAGGAGTTCTCACCATCGCCGGTCTCTTATTGACTGCTTTTCGGAAAATATTTCTCTCAGAGTCGTCTGTTTAAAAAATATATTTTTTTGGAAATAAAATGTTAGTTTTCTAATGAAAGAAACAAATATGTCGGCACGATTATATTTTTGTCTACAAATGTTTAATATAGGGATGCACCGAAATGAAAATTCTTGGCTGAAGCCGAAACTGAATATAATGAAAAACCTGGCCGAAAGCCGAAGGCCGAATGCCGAACACGTTTTTTCCATTTATATTTCCATTTTTTTCACCACTGCATAAATTAAATAGTCAAAATGTGCTTTTTACTATTTTGTCTTGCTTTTCAAAGAAAAAAATCAATTACAAAAACTAGAATTTAAAAATATTTAACACTGAACATTTTTTTCATTCCAGCAGGCATAGGCTACCAACGAGGCACAATATAACTTTAAATAAATAAAAGAGTAAAATAAAAATATTTTGATGTGGTCATCTTTGAGCCCCTTGAATAGCCGATGTTAGGCCTATAACGGACTGCTGAAAGAATGGAACACTCTGTAGCCTACAACTAAAACGTGCATTAAAAAGTGCACTGACGAGTGCAGAAAATGGTTCTATTGGGTTCTATAGGGCTGATTATATTGGGGATATATACCGCTCGCGTCCCTGTACACCTCGCGGAGTATTATAGTAGATATAGTATAGTTAGATACGTTGTTAATGTTATGGTCCATGATAGATGTAGTTAGTTTAAACTATAGATTAGTTCATTTAGTCCCCATTGGTTTTTCCACTCCCAGTCCATAGTACTAGCTCATGTTTCTTGTTTTGTGTTGTGACCGCGACTTTCATTCCTGCTTTGCCCCGTTTATGCCTGTTTGCCGATCGCCCGACCCTTTGCCTGTCTTGACTACGTTTTTTGGATTACGATTTGCATTTGTCTGCCTGCCCTTAAATAAATACGTCTTTACCTGCTTCCGTACTCTACTCCCTTACGTCTCGCGACGTGACAGAATACACCGGAACAGAAACAAAACAAACGCACGTCCACAGTAAACATCCGAAGTGCACGTAGCTCGTGCATGCGCGCGCCCCCTCATTGAGGTCATGACATTTGCACGTCTCACTCTGGTTGCTGGGCTATTTTGTCGCGTCATTGTTCGGACAAATTTATTCGGCCTTTTCACTTATTCGGCCAAACTATGAAAGTGCTTTTTTTGCTCAGCCATGATACAGCGCCCCCTGGAGCAGAGAGGGTTAAGGGCCTTGCTCAAGGGCCCAACAGTGGCAGCTTGGCAGTGCTAGGGCTTGAACCCCCGACCTTCCGATCAGTAACCCAGAGCCTTAACCACCACTGAACATTGTATGTACAACACTAAACATGCAATGTCCCCACTTGATAAACGTGCTAAATCACATTTTATAACGTTATTAGTACAGCATCTGTGTGCCTCAATAGTGTCTACAATAATGTCTACAATAGTGAATAAATCTACAGTATGTTGGATTTCTGCAAAGTGAGCACATTTTGTTTTTGTGGAAGTCTGATAGTCCTGCAGTTACTATATTAGTGCATTGATGTAATGAATTCATTACAAATTTTATCAGATGGGAAATGATTAAAAGTCAATTAAACTGGCATAGTGGCAGCAAAGGGCAGAGTTTAATTTAGTTTTAAATGAGGTTTGAGGTTTTACATTGAGTGGACACAGGAGCTGACACTGAAAAACTGCAAATAAAGGAGTCCTTCATTGTCATGTCCTGTGCATGGGAAGAGAAAAAAAAAGGTCTTTACAGGAGAGAAAAAAAACCCAGAACTGATGTCAATGTTTTACAAACTGCCAGTTGATGTGGTGATCTGTTGTGCAAAATTTTTTTTCCCCACACTGCAGAAAACTGAAACTCACCAATGTAGAAGTTGGTAGCCGTCCTCATCTGCCTGTGCTTTGAGATTACATAGATGACCAGAGAGTTCCCTACGAGTCCCACCAACATGATGAGCGAGAAGAAAAGTGGCACCAGCCAGGCATCTGTCAGGAAAGGGTGCTCGCCTTCCTCCACCTCGTCCAAGGACAAGTTCCTCGCGGAATCATTCAGCAGCATCTCTGAAGAGTTCCACACCTCGCTGGAGACCATGATGGCTCCTAAAGTTTTTATTTTGCTATATTCTTCCCTTAGGACGTACAGCAGCAGAGTGGGCAAAATGGCTTATCTGGAAAAAAAAAAGCAAACTTCTCTGAACGGGCTGTGAGTGTCTTCTTTGTGGAAAAGAAAGGAGATTTCTGAGCTGCGTCCACTCTGAGGCAAGTTTGTGCCCGATTTATACTGAGCCTGGATACACGTGGGCATCAGCAGGGTTGGAGAAAAGAGAGCTAGGGGTCTCCTAGCAACAGCATGGGGATCGGAATTGCATATGTAGTGCCCGATTCAGAGAGGGGGGGGGGTACAGGGGAGAGAGGAATGGGGCGTACATACAGTACACTTTTATTATATACATGCAGAATATATAGGTGAAAAAGCATACTGTTGATGGTTTACCATCATCTAAAAATGGAGTTAGTTCTACTACTATTACTATTATTGTTATACTATTATAATTAATATTATGCTATACCTGCTAATGGTAGCAAAATACAAATGGGTGCCAAAATTATAGGGAAAACGAACATTCTTGTTGGCAGTCTGATCACGTCTTGCACTGACATTCTCACATGGAGCACGGCTGCTTTTCGGATTTCCTCACGACCGAGCCTCACAGTTTATTTACTGACGGCCTTTCCATAGAGCTAAATGCAGATGTCATTTGATCCATTGTTCCCATTGAAACACTCGCTAACTGAGCCGTTTTTAGGACTGAATCTCCTGTGAGCTGTCAACCGTTTCCAAAGACACATCGATTTTTTTTCCTCCTCTTACCATTTTGATCCAAAGTCAACATTTTTACACAATGATGGTAAAATGGTTAATAATTCACTGTCTCATTCAGTTCATTCATTTGGAAGCATCTGAATTCGTTATGCTTCGCCACTCGTTTGTTCAGGGTTTTTTTTTCCCTTTAATATGTCCTGTTTGTAGTTATTTCATGCTTCAGAATGTCCCATGAAATATTCTTCAAGATTTTAAAAAGGGGTTGTTATTTTTTTTTTTTGGATGGTTACTGTTTTAAGCCATTTCTGAACAAAGTCTCAGTTCTGAAACTTAGTGTAGGGTTCTACACAGAAGCTTTAAGTGTTCTCCCAGAGAGACACACAAATAAACAAACAAAACACAATAGGTTGCCTATGCAAAAATAAATAAATAAATAAATAAATAAATAAGTAGATAGATAAATAAATAAATAAATAAATAAATAAATAAATGGTTCTATATAATATAATAACTCGCCTTATATATGAATAGCGGCAACTTTTTGTGTGTCATATAGAACCGTTTTAAAAGGTTGTTTACAGAACCATAAAGAATAGGTTTCAAATGGAACCTTTAAGGCAGTGTCTCTCAAGTGTTCTTGTTCTCATTATTATGTTGCATTTCCTATGCATTTTTCATATTGACTGTACAATTTGTGATTCAGTACTTGGGTCAGTGTTAGTTTTATATGTTAGGCTACGTAAATTGCACTTACTCAGGATTATGTTTATGCATTTATATAGTGGCCCGTTTTCATATTAATCTCATGTGAATGTGTATCATTTCATAGACTGATATTTTCCATTGTAAATACTTGAGGCACAACCTTAACACCTCATTATGTAAGCTGATTTATTTCATGGTAGTAAATGATATTTTATCCAACTTTATTAGACTATGCAATGGATAATTATTAGTAGTATTAATTATGATAATTAATATGCATTTCTTTGTATACTTCTGTATGATAAACGACTTTATTTTAATATTAAGTTGACTTAATGTCCCACCTAAAATACATGGGTGCTGAAGCAAAACCTGTTTAGGACCACTGTTTTAAAGTGCTATAAACAACCATGGATCCATATTTTTTTTTCATTTGTGATAATAAATAAATAAATAGATTAATTATTAATAATAATAATAAAAATAGTAAAAATGCAACTTACAAAATGCAAGTTATATTAGGTACACTGTGCTCAATAAACAAAGCTGTACTCGCAAACTTAAGCCCTCACGTTCCCCAGGAAAATGTCAGCAGCCGACTGCCTTAAAGTTAAACAAGCTGAATGAAAAACTGGAAGTTATTCAAACAAAGAGAGAAAATATGAAAGTGAAAATATTTGAAGGTGTTTGTTCAGCTATTTTGGATTCGAAAATGTTATGTTATTCATGATGGAGCTTCACCCAGGAGGCGTTTCTTAAAGTTCCCAAATAAGATCCTTACTGCTTCTCCTAGGTTCTAAATGAAAACTATTTGTTTAGTGAAACACTTTCATTTGAAGAGAGAAACTGCCAGTTTAAACAAAAACTTATTCATATTGATCCAGAGGTAAACGTGCGCAATAACCTCACTATGTACATTTACTTTAGAAGCTAATTTCAACCATATGCTGATATCAAAATGTCTTCAAGACAAGTGAAAATACTGTGTCCAAAATTTAACTGCTACTGGACGTCACCTTTTCCCCCCCTGTAAAGTTAACTAAGCTGGGAGTAACATATATTTATCATCATATACACACTGAACTAGGAAACTGGAACGCAAAACCCCGTAGGATAATGTAAAAATGTGTGTAGAATGAAGCTTCATCATTTCTAAGTAACAAAAACAAATGCAAAGGCTACATTACAGATTTTGGTTCTCTTTTCAGGCGTGTTGTCAGTTCCACCAAAAATCAAAACCTACACATAAAGCAACATAAAGCAACAAAAGCGGTCTTTATCAAGATGCCATTTAAATAGCATTAAATGTCAGTGGACAGTATTATAACACACATTGTTATCAATGATCTGAAAGTTACTGTGTCTATGAGACCTTTAGGTTGAATGCACGTCATGATGACGTCACATGATGCATCTTGGGCAGATCTGCAGAAGATCCTCCAAAGATTGTATTGAGTTCGCATGTTTATTTATTATATTTATTATTTATTATAAATAACCCTTCCACACGCAACCTATATTCAGTTCTGATTTGAAAATGTCACCAAATTTGACTAGAAAGCTTTACTGATTTATTAGCTAGTTAACTTCACCTAAACCAACAAGTCATCTAACCTGCCCATCCGTATTCCTGGTGAGTAACACGTTCATTTTGTTTCATATGTTAAAATAAGACTAGCACTATGAATACGGAGATTAATTTAATAACATCAACAATATACCTGAGGTGATTTTATTGTATTTTTCCATATTTTGTTCCGCCCCTCCCCCCACACACACTCAGAGTGCTCCTGCTTTACTCGTGCTCTTAAGCAAAGACTATCAACTTTTCTCGCCGAATATTTGATCGAACGATGTTTAACCGCATACGTACTTTTTACATCGTGTAAATGCAAGAGTCTGAACATAACGTTCTAACTGACATTGTGGACGAAACAGTCATGTAATTTTATAAAAAGAGAAATTTTTATTGGTTTTTCGATATTAGAAGGTGTACAGTACACTCACCGTATACTTTATTAGGAACACCTGTACAACTGCACATTCTGCCAGCCAATCAGGTGACATTAATCCTGGCATGGATGTTGGTTGCTGCTGATCTCCTGGGAATTTCACACACAACAGTCTCTAGAGTTTAGAGTTCTCAGAGAATGGTGAGAAAACCAAAAAAACACCCCCCAGAAAAAAAAAAAAACATTGAGTGAGTAACAGTTCTGTGGGTGGAAAAGCTTAGTTGATTACAGAGGTCAGAGGAAAATGGCCAGAGCTTACAGAAAGGCTATAATAACTCAAATAATCACTCAGAACTATTGTAGTGAGCAGAAAAGCACAAAACGTTGAAACTTGATGTGGACGGGCTACAATGACAGAAGGCCACATATCATGGGCACAGTCTCATTGAAACTGGACAGGTAGAAAAAAGATCAAATGAGCTGCACTCTTTGCATTAAAAAAAAATGTCTCTACCTCAGTATATATTACAAAATATAGGGTGCTCTCTAATAATTGGATTAGTATCATTGTTGTCACACATAATAAGACTCCACAACGAAAATGGAGAGTCCACAGAGTTCCTTTTGTCAGAGTAGCCAGACAAACCTAGCACGGCAGGCCCAATTATAAAATGGAATATTTGGCAGATCAAGACCGCCCCCATCAGATGATGTCCGCAAAGTCGTAGAATTTGTCTGTTTTTTTTTTTTTTTTGCCATGCCATATAAATGTTGAGTTTTAAAGACACACAAAAAGAATCATTTAATAAACTGAACAACAACAACAAATCTAAGAGTGGACGGACATTTAAATTAATGAATATCTTCAATGTTTTCTAAACCAGACAATGTATTACTTGCATCACTGCTTGCAACATTTAATGTCCTGTTAAATATACTGTGATATTGTGCTAGATTGATGTTATTGGGTGAATTTTTCATACAGGTTTTAGAAAACAGTAACATTGACAACAAGTTACTATTCAATGTATATGCACCTCTATGAGCCAGTCACATTCAATCTTTGTTAACAAATTTGTGAACATATACTAATGTGCAAAATATGTACTTGTTCTGAACTTGTTTTGGTTTAGACTCAAGGTCATGGAGACAGCTCGTAATCACTGCTGAATGCCTGCAGATAAGAAAACCAAGGACATGCTGAACACTAATAGAGGAAGGATGCTCAAAAGGACTTGCAATGTCTAATTACTTTTTTTTTAAAAATGCTCACTGCTTTTTCATAATCATCCAGTACTTTAAAATTTGGATTCTGACCTCACATTAATCGCTCTGAAATTGTATTTCCTTAGAGTGTTGTTGTAAAAGTATTTAAGGGTTCTTCAGCTTGTCCATCTACACCTGAACAGTCGAGGTGTATGAAGTACTATTAAAAATGTTGTAAAAAAGTATTATCTTGAAGCCTGCCATTTCTGTGGTGTCTTTTACTCAGTCCCAGAAGGACAAATCTTTCAGATCAGAATGCCAAAAACACATCTGATAACATTTGAGAAATTGACTCAATTTGTAAGACAGGCAAGACAAGTTTAGAGAAAAGTGCAATCTCTGATCAACACTGTTAATAAAGATGGCTGTATGGAGAGACATGCGGAATCTTAGCGATATTTGGCAAGCGATATTTGAATGCAATTTATTTTAAATCAGTTTACAATTGATTGCCAGTGCTGTTACATTCAGTACGTTTACATGGACAACAATAATCCGATTTTAACCCGATTAAGATGATATTCTGATTAAGAAACTAGCATGTAAACAGAGATTATTGGTGACCTTAATCTGATTAAAGTCATACTCGAAGTAAACACAAATGCAATTAAGACGTGTGGAGTGTTCCTGTTTTAGTCGCATTATGGACGTGCGTTACAGACATGTACACATCTTAGTCACACTGTTAACGTCGTGTGGGAGTTTTCACCACATTGTGTGACAGGACACGTTCACACACGGCAGCGCTCGACCGTTTAACCGCAAACAAGAGAGCACGGCTGTGTCCCAAACCGCGTTCTTAATTGTTGTAATACATGCATCTCAGCTACTATATAGTAGGTAAGTACGCGGTTTGGGACGCAGCCCACGGCTTCAAGCAGTCGTCTATCTGCACGTACAGCATGACAAATAATTGACCGCACTTGAAGTTTCTGTGAAATTAAAAATGAAACACCCAAAACTGTATACGGTACCATAACGAAGACGAACTGTATGTTGATACGTGAAATTCTGGAGGGACGTCGGACGGCGTGGCGCGGTGACGTAATGACGTGCTGTTAATCCATCTATGTTCTATAACATGTAAAACCTGAACATGAAAGGAATATTCTAAAAGCGACTCATGTAAACACCTTAATCAGAATATTGTCTTATTCAGAATAAGGTCAATAATTAGATTACTGCTGTCGGTGTAAACGTATTTGGAGACACAAGCTTGAGGTACATTTTCAGGTTTAGAGGGCAAGTTGTCACTACATGTTTATTTGAAATTTTTGTTATATCGTCATTTGTCTGGGGCACACCACCAGGGTTGGGGGTTCGATTCCCGCCATGGCCCTGTGTGTGTGTGTGGAGTTTGCATGTTTTGCATGTTCTCCCCGTGCTGCGTGGGTTTCCTCCGGGTACTCCGATTTCCTCCCCCAGTCCAAAGACATGCATGGTAGGTTGTTTGGCATGTCCAAAGTGTACGTAGTGTATGAATGGGTGTGTGATTGTGTATGCGATGGATTGGCACCCTGTCCAGGGTGTACCCCGCCTTGTGCAGCATGCTCCCTGGGATAGGCTCCAGGTTGTCTGCGACCCTAAAGGATAAGCGGTATAGAAAATGGATGCGCAACCAGAGTGATAAGACGTAAACTCCTATCCAACTTCATTCGTATTCATGCTAATTTTGAGCTTTTTATCACTCTCAAACTTCACCTATCCAAAGTTTGTACTTGAAATGTTGGAATTGCAGTACGTTATATAACACAGCATGTTGTTTTAACATTTTTGGTCTTTGGTTTCAAGATCCGCATCATTACCTCCGACCACCCAGCTCTCAAAGGCACAATTAAGCAGACACAAGCTTGGAAAATGTACCTAATGCCGGCATAAATAACCTCAAATAACATGGTTATGACATCTGCAGAAATTCAACCTGATGAACCTGATACTGAGTTACTGAACCCAGTCAACTTGCTTTGAACAAAACAGGTTTTGAAAACAAACTAATTGATATTTAGTCCTACCTGGAACTGGCTTGGACAGCTTTTATTGGTTTTTAATCTGCTGCCTGAAAAGCCTTAGAACCCAATTTGTATTCAGGTGTCAGCGTCAGCTCTGTCAGGTGTCAGAATCCCCAGTGTTTCTGGAGATTCAAGCCCTGCAATTGTCATGCATTTAGATGCAGTAAAGGAGTGAATTTTGAAAGTATTATGTGGCTGCAACAGAGAGACAGCTCAGACCCCACAGAGTGTACAAACAAGTTTCTGCATAAGTAAACTGGTTACTCACGACGAAGGTAAATTATTCAACCATTACTTCATAAATTGTTTTCCCTTGAAATAAGCAATCTTCTAGATTTTATACAGAGAATAATAAGGACACTGAGATTAAATCATAAATGAATGCAATTACTGAAAAAAACATACAAATGGAAATCACAGAACTCTGTGCTGTGGAATAATTTATTATATATATATATTTTTAACTCTTACCAAGCACTGTAAGGTACATATTAAAATGATATAATGCCAAACATTGCGAAATGCATGGGTGGTTTTGAGAAATGTGGCATTTATTAACATGTATTCATTTGTTTCCTGCAATGAAGTGTCTACACAACTGTGAAGAAAAGTATTATCATTAAAGTATATCATTACTACTGACAGTATTCCGTGTATTTTGTTATCTTAGAGCATTGCTCTCATGTATTATTAATAACTAATGCATATTGCCGTTTTTATTAGTGGTTTTATTATTGTTTTTCTTTTCTTTCTTTTATTATTTTTGGAAACTGATTTAAAATAACACAAAAAGTCGTGTGTCGTATGCCAAAATTATGAGGATGTGGGTAATTAGACCAATCCCACATCACACATTATGTTTCCCCTTTTCACGATTTCCCCGCATGCTAGCGCTGTAGCACGCAGCTACAGCTCGAAGCACAAGCGCGAGCGCACACTTCCGGGTTTCAGTGACATTGACTTTGTTTACTTTTGAGATGTGCATTTGTTATGAATTCTGTCCTGTATCTGCCCCTGTATGGTCATTGGTTGTTCCCTTATATGTCGTCCATAGTCTCAGCTGTTTTGTGTTCACCCTTGATTATGTTTGTTATTTAAACCCCTCGTGTATCTATATGTGGTGTGAAGTATTGAGTATTATTACCGTGCCAAACAAGTCCCACATGTTTTCTTTCATGGTTTTGATCTTCTTTATAGCATCGCATCCTTTGATTCTAATCTAGCCTCGTTAATGCCAGTTTGCCGATCGCCTGACCCTTTGCCCGTTTTGACCACGCCTGCACTTAACGATTTGGATTTGTCTGCCTATCTCTCATCTAATAAAGCTCTTATCTGCACTTGCATCCATCCAAACCTCCATTACATGATTTACGTGACACCTCCATGCTGGCCAGGCTCATCCGCAGTGGTTTGGTGACCTACAATGCTTCAACCACATCTTCTGACTCCTGACTGGTGAGGCCAAAAGCCATTCATCTACAGAGACAAAATGCCTGTTTCATTTGCCTCCAGCTACATTACTTTCTGTGAGAGATCACATTCCCCCCCTGTTGCTTAAGCACAATCACTTACTGCATTCAGATATCTATAGGCTAGGGAAAATTTAGAATTGTACAATGGACAGGGGTTTAAACCTTCATGAGTTGCAGCCTACATTCTATACTTAGTGTTTCTCAAGGGTTCTTTGGATAGATAATGGTTTTTAGCTTCCTAAAAGTGTCCCTATTCATGTCGGCATTTCATTTAGCACTTTAATATCCTGATTTAAGGAAAGGAAATGAGATTTTGGTGACATGGAACACTTTTAGAGGTTTGTAAAAAAAAAAAAAAAAAAAAATTCAGAAAATGAAATTCTCTGTTGCAGCGTTATGCATAGAACCTTTAAGGTTCACTTAGAGCTCCAGAGAGATAATGGTGAAACATGTAATGCACAGTTTGAAATGATGCCATGATTGCAAATTTGACAAGAAAATTCTAGGGAAAACTATAATGAAAATCCAACCATTTACAATCAGTTCACTCATTACTCATCCATCTTTAGCAACAACAACAACAACAAAAAACCCCACTTGCCCTGGTTATATTATTCAGGCAATACTCTATAGGTTATATTTGGCACTACTCTAAAGAAAGGCATTACTGTGCTGCATATACTGATAAGCACTTACTGAGGACTCACTGTTCCTCTCAGAATTCAGAGAACATAAAGGAATCATGGGAAATCACCATGCAGGCATAGATTACATTCTGGCTCTCTCTTTATATTCTGTGAATGTTTAAATAATGGATCACACTGGGAACTGACTCCACTCTGACCAAAGTCAGTTATAGGGCAAGGCTGATTACCTGTAGCCTGTATTTCTTTTGAAATATTACTGCAATGCAAATGGATTACTTCTTTGATCTATCGGAGTTCTAAGTTCGATCTGATCTTTCAGATCTGTTCATGGGTTAATGATTCCGTAACATGACACAAAGCAAACACAAGTGGAGTGGTAATTACCAGTCCAGTAAGTCAGCATATTCTTAATTTACATTTATCGATCTGGGTCATGAATCAGAGGCAGGTAGATTAAAGTTTAAAGTTTAAAGCTTGATCTTTATTAAAAGTTCAAATTGACATGGTTCTTTTTCCACCACTTGACCAGAAACATCATATTAGAGATGGCCATGGTTCACACAGAGAGACTGGGAGAGCCACACCAAAGGTCTGAGTAAGAGTATATACTCAGGAGTGCTACAGCAATCAGTCTACCTATAAACAAAACAATCTTACAAGGTGAAGTCTGACTTGCAATGGAGTATCAAGACCTGAAGCAACATTTCATACCTCTTTTCTTCGGAAGGTCTATATTACAGACAACACAGGGGACCACTCTAGCTGACTTCTGTTATAGGGCAATTCTGATAACATGGTCTCGAATTGTAGCCTGTACTTATTTTGAAATGTTCCTGCAACGCTTTTGCCTCCAGTACAGCACTACCAACTCTTGTAATAAAAATGCACAGAACGGGATGAAGAGGCAATGCTGGGGCTGATTTCATTATAGAGAGAGAATTTGCCCCATATCATTCGCATTATGCCATAGACTTGGGAATTTCTCATCTTCTTTAATAAATTTCTATCCATATTTATACAAAGGCGTTGGAAACAACAAGTTATGTGCCATTCATTTTTCAACAAAAACATAACCTAATGCTGCCTGAGGCTGTTTGACCTTAATACATGCTGCAGTTCCCATAAGCACTAAAAGGGCAATAACTACGTGCTGCATTTTTGCATATTAAAAGATCTACCTCTGTTGTTTGATTTTATTTTTTAATGTAGCGTAACCTTTAAAAAGCCCATTTCCCATCGCTACTCACGCACACGCACTATAACAAACTACATCCCAGCATGCCTGAATAACCATGCAGCTGACGCTCCATCTCACTTGTGTACCGACACCTGCAGCTTATTTCCTGTATTTAAAGACCCTTAAAAAAAAAAATGCTGGCCATCATATCATTTCACCACAGCGCTGAACTTTGCATGTGATTTTCACCTAGTCTGAGTTTATGTCTTGTTGTAAATTGCTTGTTAAAGTTAATCACAGTCGTTCTGAACATTGCTTGGTTCCGAGTTCCTTTATTGTCTTGTTTGGTTCCTAGTCTTTGTTTTGTTTCAGTCACTTACAAGTTCCAGGATTCTAGTTTTCTGTTACATCTATCACGTAATATTGATCGTGCTCTATCTCTCTGTGGCTTTGGCGTCTGTTGTTCCTGTTCCCTGGGGTGCTGCACATTTTCATTTTTATGATAAAATGGTGAATCTTCTTCATGGTACAAATATCAAACCAGGCATTTAGAATCTCATGGACAAACATGCTGGAAGCTATATTGAGATGTCCGTTTATTTGAATACACCACAGGCCAAAAAAAGTGATTCTGGGAAGGGAAAATAGAAGCCTCGTACCCTACTCCATTGCATTAGAACAGAATAGTACCCCACCACCCCATTATAGATAATTTCAAAGTAGCATTACAAACATAGTGTCTTAACTCCCATTGAGCAGGCCAAGCCCCAAGGATAAAGCCCAGCCCTCAATAAGCCTCTTTTATTTTTTCTTTTAATAAAAGCTGCAGTGAAAAAAAGCAATATTCCTTGTCCGCACCAGCTAAATATCCCACAAGGTCAAAACTGTCAGATATATTTTTTTCATTAAATCAGCTTGATATTTGGAGCTGAACATTATCTCATCTATCTTAACTAAAGCCCCTGTCCCAGCTGAAGAGAAACAGCCCCAAAGCATGATGCTGCCTCCACCACCATGCTTCGTAGTTTTGCTGTGTTTTCACCAAACCTACCATCTCTTTTAGAATTAAGTCAAAAAGGTTCAAAAATTGTCTCATCCGACCATAAGACATTTTCAGACATAATTTGGTGAAATATTTTATTTTGTTTAAATTGTTTCTGTTTTACCTCCCAGCCTTGATATGTGCAGAATACTGGGATGATTGTCATATGTAATTAGCAAAAAAGCAACTGCCAGAAATTCCTTCAGGTCCTATTATTATTGTTGCTGTAGGCCTCTTTATCGCCTCCCTGACATGTTTCGTACTTATCATCAAATGTGGAGGGTCATCCAGATCTTGGTACTCCCTATCATGCCACATTTTCTCCGCTTATTGATAATAATCATCAAAATGTGTTTCTTATATCCTTGTAACAAGGCTGACTTAGGTGGGAATCGAACCTGGGACTCTCAGAGCTATTCCCCAAGTAATGAATCCATGAGCAGAGGCAGCAAAAGGCAAGGAGGCAGAGATAATCCACAATAGAGCCCCTCTCTATTGGGGGAGGGGGTGAGCAAACAGACACAAGGGCCCCTGACCGGGCCCCTGACCGGGCCCCTGACCAGACCAGACCAGACCAGACCAGACCAGACCAGACCAGACCAGACCAGACCAGACCACAGGTAACACTGGCTCAAGGCTGAACAATGAGGCACAGTCCAAGGCTGCTTAAATAGGGGAAAACCCAGGTGTAACAAAGCAGGCATATTGAGTAGCAGAGTTCAGCATGAGTCTGGAGAGAGGCGCCCCCTGCCAACCAGGAGAGGCATCGCAGTCCAGTGAGGAGTTCTTAGAATCCTATGACTTTAATATTCATTAATACTCCCTCGCAAAGTGGAAGATTTGACAGTCACCCCACCGATATTAGTGAAAAAGTGGACAATGTTGACACAATTGAATTGTAGACCAATTAGTTTTACAACTTCAGTTTGACTGGGATTCTGTTTCAGCAAGTTTGAATGCATCCAGTGTTTGCTATTGTGAATAAAGGATATAAAGGTAGAGGGTGGCAGGGTGGTGGTATTTTTGGCATAAATCTCAGTAACAGTGAAAATGAAGACTACGAGCAAGGGTCAAGAAGTGGGCCGAGGAATGATCTCTGAGGAACACTATGAGAAAGAGTGTCAGTGGATGATTTATTCTTCCCAAGGGCAACAAACTGAAATCTATTAATAATATAACAGATAAACCAGTTCAGAACCATGCCAGTTATACCAATAACAGTAGATGAGCAATGAGCACAACATGGTTTACAAAATCCCAATGTGACACTTAAATCTAAGAGAACGATTCTGAGGGCATCAAAATCAGTAAAGAGGAGGAGGAGGAGGAGGAAGAGGAGGAGATCACTGGTAAATCTCTAGCAGGATTTATCTTCATTTCCCCCCAGAACATTTGGTGCCTACATTATGCAGCAGGTAGAAATAGATCTGTGGTGTGTGTATGTGTGGCCATGAAACGAGAAGTAAAAGAAACACAGAAGCACCGTGTAATGTCTGCTCATTCGATCAGCAAGTGAATCTGTGCATTACTTCTTCTTGAAACACTTCAAATTCTAGAAGTATGCAATTATTTTGACCTTTCCACCACACCAACACAATAATTTACAATTTTTCCACCAAAAGAAACATAGCACATTAAATTTCTCAACGCCATAACACACCTCAACATTTCACACAATGCAATGTTATTTAGTAAAATGAAAGTCAGTTATGGATTAATGAGAATTTGTCATATTCTAGTCTCTAACATACATTCCTTCAGTATGAGAGAGACATTCTTTAGAACAGACCAGTCACTCACATATCTCTAGGCATCCACAATATGGGTGCGCTTCACTACTTCACAAGGACTGAGATGCATTTAGCCTTCTGGATAAAAGCATCTGACAAATGAATAAAAATATAACCATGCATTGTGTGCATTTCTTCTTTGTGATATAAGGTCTTTTGATATAACTGTTAATTGAAATATGTGTGTAAATATGTTAATATTCACTCCCACGCTTTCCTCTTTATTAGACTATAGAATTGGAAATGTGACATTTGAAGTGTGCACTCTATTTAATTACTGGGGGTGAAACTAAACGGCCAACGTGCATTACTCACAGTTCAATTACACCGAATATTCACCCAGTAAGAAGTGCTTTAAAGATCTCTTGCTGGTGCACTTACCTTGCTTTTAGAGTGCTTCATACCTTTAAACCCTGAAAATGCATCAGGCTTTCTGGCAAATATCAATGATTATACTAAATAAGTTGTGTAATATGCTGAGCAAATGGTGTGAAAGTAGCTTATGTTTGAATCAATGCCAATTTGAAATGGCATCATTCGGAATGTCTCTTGTGTTCTTAATGGCAGAGGAGGTTTCCTGAGAGCTGGTAATATGCAAAGCCAAATATGTTAGGTTGTTGAAACGGGACACAATTGCCATGTACATTTGATTCAATTATCTCAGGCATGCTTTGGAGATAGACAGGTGTAATAAATAACAAATTGTCTGGAGCTGGAAAAGTGAGATATTATTTATATCCTGCTGTTCAAAGAGAGAATGAGGAGGCTGTAATGTTAGATTTAAAATAAGGATATGAACCAAGATGATACATACACTTACTATCCAGTTGATTAGGAACACCTGTACGCCTGGTCATTTATGCAGTTATTCAATCAGCCAGTCATGTGGCAGCAGCACAACGCATGAAATCATGCAGATACAGGTCAAGAGCTTCAGTTATGTTCTGTTTGATGTTCACATCAAACTTTAGAACGGGTGAAAGTCTATAGAATGTCAAGTAAGCACTCTTTACAACCATGCTGAGCAGAAAAGCATCTCAGAACGCACAACAAAATCAAACTATGAGGTGAATGAGCTACAACAGGAGAAGACCTGGTTCTATTCACTGTGTAGTCCCTGAGTTCAGGTTCTACAGGTTCTCAGGTTCACCCACAGAACCTTTCAAGTCATTTACACCCACAGAACCTTTCAAGTCATTTACACCCACAGAACCTTTCAAGTCATTTACACCCACAGAACTGTTCAAGGCGTTTCCACCCACAGAACCGTTCAAGGCGTTTACACCCACAGAACCGTTCAAGGCGTTTACACCCACAGAACCGTTCAAGGCGTTTACACCCACAGAACCATTCAAGGCGTTTACACCCACAGAACCGTTCAAGACGTTTCCACCTACAGAACCGTTCAAGGCGTCTACACCTACAGAACCGTTCAAGGCGTCTACACCTACAGAACCGTTCAAGGCGTCTACACCCACAGAACCGTTCAAGGCGTCTACACCCTCAGAACTGTTCAAGGTGTTTCCACCTACAGAACCGTTCAAGGCGTTTACACCCACAGAAACTTTCAAGGCGTTTACACCCACAGAACCATTCAAGGTGTTTCCACGCACAGAACCATTCAAGGCGTTTACACCCACAGAACCGTTCAAGGCGTTTACACCCACAGAACCGTTCAAGACGTTTACACCCACAGAACCGTTCAAGACGTTTCCACCTACAAAACCGTTCAAGGCGTTTCCACCCACAGAACCGTTCAAGGCGTTTCCTTTTTATTATTATTATTATTATTATTATTATTATTATTATTATTATTATTATTATAGTACAAACATAAACTAATCAGAAGCTAAAGTTATACGTTCTAGCATCACAACTCTGAAATACTTTCAAGGAGATGGCTGTCATCTGCAACGTACTGATGCAAGAAGCTTTACTCAGAACTGCCATCTTTCATAAGGTCTTCTGAGAGTTTCTTTCACAGGTAAAACCTGCTTTCAAAGACACTGTCATTTGCTATAGCACCAGACCAGGGGACCGCGAGAAAGACTTCAAATTCGTCTTCATTACATACAGCACTGCAGAAAATCACCGAGTTCGAGAGGTGTCTCAAAAGCAGAAGATTAGACACCAGAGCACTTAGACCTTAATACATTTCTGTACCATTCAGTCTCGAAGGACGTGGTCAGTCATACCTGTTTCCATTTAATTCTGAGAATGATATGTTCCGGGTAGAATGGTATGGCAAATTTACTGTATAATTACAGTTTAATGCAGTTTAATGCAGTTTACAGTTTAATACAAATTTGCATTATAATTACAGTTTAATCCCAGGCTAAGGATGAAAAAAGCAAGGACTTATCTAGATATAACCTGCAATTAAAGCAAGAATCATATATGAAATTTGAAAGAAATCATTTAAACCAAGGTAGCTTTCCTGTTGTAAACACCCAGTGTTTGTGGGAGTTGTATCCCACCATCTGCTTCCAATTCCACATTTTAATAGGAATAATATATTTGTGAAGCAGATGGCATTGATATCGTATCCAACCATTTTGCATGTGCACTTTGTTTTTGAATGTTACACTTTTTTTTTTTGATGGTTAATGATATAACATTGGATTTCGTTATAATTCGCCATGCTTTTCTGTTGCACCACTCATGTTTACTTCAGGTTCTCCAATCTCCTCCCACTTCCCAAAAACATGCTTGTTTACTGACTGCAAAAGTTTCCAGAAAACATACTTGTTTACTGACTGCAAAAGTTTCCAGATCCACTACAGCCTTAATCAGAATAAAATCGTTGAGTATACTATCACATGATAATTCCAATGTTAGATATTTCCATGTTAGGAAGTCGAATTAAGGCAATACCCAGAATGGAAAATGATACAATTTAAAATGCAATAATAATATACAATACTTAGCAACTGATAATAACTGTAAACATTTCTTCTAACTCAACAGTGAATGTATATATTGTACGTTTTCTCTTGAAAACACTATACAAGTCCTCATTTGATATCACTACATATGACTATTTAAAATAGACATAAACATTTTTGAAGACTTTTAGCATGCAAGACCCCAAAATTATCAAAGTACTACTTCATATGGAGAAAAAATAAAGACACAGCTACGGCAGAAATGAAATGACCATGATTTAAATTTAGTTAAAGTGGTGCTTGAAAGTTTGTGAACTCTTTAGAATTTTCTCTATATCTCCATAAATATGACCTAAAACATACATAAACATAGCGTGCATGACAGATATGTACAGTAATATTGGATCATTTTTTCCTCAATAAATAAATGACCAAGTAAAATATTTTTGTCATATTTGTTTAACTGGGCTCTCTTTGTCTACTTTCAGGACCTGTGTGGAAATTTGTTGAAGTTTTAGGTCATATTTATACAGAAATATAAACAGACGTTTCTAAAGGGTTCACAAACTTTCAAGCACCATTGTAGAAAACAATGAATAAGGACTGCATGCCTAAAATGTTGATGCTGTTAAGGGAGTCGTGCAACACTTTCAGCTATCAATATTGCTTTTGATTAATTGATCACGTTCAGCACTCACGTAGCCGTTTCTGTGTGCTGTTTAGACACGACCGGTTTACTTCAGATCGACGTTGCTGTGGTGATAACATAGAGCGAGTAGAGCGAGAGAAAGGCAATTTCTCATCATCTAAGCAAAGTACTTGCAGTCATACTGTTTGTCCGTGGCTGTTCCACAGAGGTTTATTAGTAGATGAAGACGCCGGTAATCTTATTACTAAATCCACTGCGTTATGTTCTTGTACAAAATAAAGTATTCTGTTGTTTTCTGTTGTGTCATGGTTAGAAGTATTTTTCTAAATGAGTGAAAATGTGAATGATTTTCCATGCACACTACCATTTGGGCCTGATTTATACAAATCTTTATAGTCTATAGAAGAAGCAAGTGTATTCGTCTCTCCATATGTTCTCTGAAAGTCACTGAGTACAATATTTACTCATTTTTATACACACACATAGTCATATATGATGATGAAATATTGCGCATCCTGGACCGTGGTGCAAAGTATAAGACAAGATCTGAGGCTTTGTAAACATAAAGCGCAAGTAGTAAATGTAATCTAATCTCTAAATGCAGTTTTGGCAGCTTATGAGTGATGACCTTGACCTTGATGTTTATCTCTTCGGAGAAGAGAACAGAAAACCTTTTTTACTGAAATGCTTTTTGTCATTCTTTGTCATTTAACATCTGTATGCTTCACATCAGAGCACATTCTCAGAGGGAGGTGTTTGGGTTTAAGCATCATGGACGTGGATACGTAAACACAGAAAAGACACGACTACCCACTTTATGTCTGATTATTAATCCACACACGTTGATTGTGAAACTATTATAATATTATTATTAATATATAAACCTTTTTTTTTTTTGCTTTGCTTTGCTCTGTTATCTTCTTAACCATTTTTTATATGATAATCGTATCATTGATAATCGATAATTGTGAGTGTTCCTGTGCAGGTTACTTGCTTAAGGTTATAGGTAATCCCATTCTGAAATTGTTATTACCTAATAAGGAGATGTATTAACTTGTATACACCCATTCTATACAATTAGGAATATTCATTCTTTGTAACCTATGAGAAATTATTGTATTGTTAACGCCTCACTATAAGAGAGCTACGCCTCATCTGATTGTGGGCTCATGTCTGTGGTATAACTGTAATAATAATAAACTTCTCTCCTTTTTGATCTAGAAGATTGTCTGCTGGTTTTATTTAGGGAATAAGGAAAACTCTCAAATAATGTCCTTGCTGTTCTTCGAATGCAGCAATACAGAAAGTGATCCTCAGGAATACTAATGTAATGGAATGCATCAATCTATCCATCCATTTTCTGTACCGTGGGGTCACAGGGAACCTGGAGCCTATCCCAGGGGGCATGGGGCACAAGGCGGGGGACACCCTGGACAGGGTGCCAATCCATCACAGGGTACAAACACACACACACACACATTTAGACACCCGTTCATACATCTGGGGATTAACATCTGGATTTACAGATGGTACACTTAGTCAGTGACCAGAGGATGTTTTTGAGATACTACAAATCACTCTAGATAAGAACATCTACTAAATGCCACAAATCTGACTGGCTAAACATAAATGTTAAAACTTATTTTCTTGAAGAAAAGCACTGATAATACAACATTTGCTGCTTTGACGAGACTTCACTGTGTACCGTATACAATGTGTGACCATTCAGACGAACTGAATCCAGACCTGATTCAATTTTATTCAAGTGGATTTGCTGGTATAAGACAAGAAACATAAAACATATTGCATAACACACCAGCTTCACATTTCTCTATGGACTGTCTATAAACATAAGCAAACATAAATGACTCAAACCTATTCCAGGCGTCATTTCGTTCCTATTGGTGGATTATGGCAGAACTTAAAGGAACTTAAAAGCTTAAAACGGACGAGAGAAAAGAGCTCACGCTGACTATTTAATCATGGATCCATAATGGCATCTGAAGTGAAGAGTTGTCTGAATTTGCTTGCTGCGCATTGGCCCCAATTTAGAGAACTCATACTGGACAGCTTAATTGGCAAAGTTTCCAGCTATGGAAACAGCACGTTACCATGCCAACAAATTTATGAATCACAACTAATTCCATGCTGTTCTCTGTGTTCCATATAAATCACACAGCTGCACTGATCATTTGGGTAATATTACACTCAGTTGAGTGCTTGGCAAAACAAATCGGTCCAAAGCCTCCTCGATGCACATCCTCGTTTGTATATCTACCATTCATTAATAACGTGCACTGTCTGCACGTGTTGCTTCTTTATGATGTAGCACTTACACTGAAAAGGGGTTTAACACATTACTGGACTACTCTCATTGGACTACTGTTTTTGTCCTACTGCGTTGTCCTAAATTTAAGATTAAAGGGCATTTTAGAAGGTGGTACAGTGGTTTGATCTCTGTATGGAGTTATGCATGGGTTTCCTTCAGGTTCTTTGGTTTCCTCACACTTCCCAAATAGGTATAACGGAAAGTGTCCATGTGTGCGCATTATTCCCCGGTGTCCCTTCAAGGGTGTGTTCCTACCCGACACCCAGTGTTCCTGGAATAGGTTTTTGATACACCACAACTATTTTGTAGTGTAGTGTTTTGTCGCTCTACGCAGCAACTTTCCCTTTTTTGTATAACTAATTCAACATGATTTTTTTTTAATTAAACAAATCTCAATGCGCATCTATTTTTTTTTTGCATCCAGAACCGAGCTCAACATTTCTAATTATTGTAGAATGTGTGTATGCACCCCAGTCTCCACAGATCTGTCTGCAGAATAACAGGATTGTGATACAGCCACAGAAGACGCACTCTACTGGTGTGGAAAATGAAGATGACAAGACTTTCAAATATCCATGACTAGGTTTATCAATATTTACAAGTGCGAAATTTTCACACAGCAACAGATACACATTTGTTTGTAACCTATGCAAGCTGGAAATGGAAATACTGTCAGCATACAAAACTTTAAGTTCCTTAAATTTAAGCAGCTTGTTTCATTTTTTGTTATTGCTGTTGATTAATTGCTGTTTAAGAGGGTGATCGGGAGCAATAGCATTACTGTAGGTTCGGAGTATTTTGTGTTGCATTAATGTGATGAAGCTGTTTAGGGCTAGATGATATAACAAAAATATCATATCACGATACTTGACGCCATTTCTACGATACGCAATACGTATCGCGTTTATATAATTTACCTAACAAACTGTCTGCAAAACAGTAGTAAAATAAACAAAAAGTACATTAAACTGAATTTGACGATACTTTTCTTTAATGCCTAAGAAAGATTAAGTTTAAAAAAATGTAGGCCTAATCAACATCATGTATTTGGTGCTATTTAATTTGCAATGATTAAAAACTTGCAAAAATACATCGGCATACCAACGATATCTCAGAAAAGTGTATCGTGTAATCATTTATCACAATATCGAAATTATATCGATATATCACCAAGCCCTAGAGCTGCTTTAGCAAAAGGATAGTTTGGATGTAGCTTAGCAATTTTAAATCATGGGTAACTTGTAGCTTAACAAGTTACAATTACAAAGTACACTATATGGTCAAAAGTATGTGGACACATGGTCATTACATCCATATGTAGGCCTTACCTAAATGCTGTAGCCTTACATTTTACCTTCACTGGAACTAAGAGGCACAACATGTTCGTGCACGACAATGCCCCTGTGCACAAAGCAAGGTTCACGAAGACATGGTTTGCCAAGGTTGGAGTGCTGACCTCAACCCCACTGAACACTTTTGGGATGAACTGGAACACCAACTGCACTCCAGGCCTCGTCCACCGATATCAGCGCCTGACCTCATTAACGCTCTTGTAGCTTAATGAGCAAATCCCCATAGTCACACACCAATATCTAGCCTTCCCATAAGAGTGGTGCTTATTATCACAGCAAAGGGTGGACTAAATCTGGAACGGGATGGTCCAAAAGCACATATGGTTGTGATGGTCAGATGTCCTCAAACTTTTGGCTATATAGTGTATTTTCTCCAAGACTGACCAACGGTTACTGAAGATGAATGAATGAATGAATGAAGGACATTTAAGAATATACACTATAGATGTATACAGCACAGTTTGTATAGAGACAAAGCTATCAAAAGAGTCTGACGCTGTAGAAAAGGTTGACATCGCCGCGGCGTTATTTTTGATCATCAAAAAATAGCACTTTAGGAAAAGTTTGCATATGCCTGAGGGCTTTAATCATTTAAAAGCCTCATAGTCTTAAATCTAAGCAGCCTGGAGGCATTTCACAGGTCACTCAAAGATCATCCTCAGTGTCTGGTTCATCTCAATGTTTTTTTCATCAAATTGTCTCAGAGAGATTTTCCTTGCCACTTTGGCCTCCGGCTTGCTCATTAGAGATCTAAATCTACATCTGGATTTCTCTAAAGCTGCTTTGTGACAATGTCTATTGTTAAAATTGAATTCCAAGTGCAGAAAGGAGACAATCACTTTGAAAAACGTGTGTTCACTTGAGCCCCAACCACACTGAACACTGAACCATGCAGAACCGATGAAGCCTGTACTGTGAGTGGGAAAAAATCATCAAGAATCCAACACAAGTCACATAAGCTGTCTACAGTCTGGGTTCTGGGGGCTCAGCGTCCAATGGACTTGATAAAATGAAGCTATTTTGGTATCCAATGGATGTCATGTGCAATTAGTGTGGCGAGAAACCAAAAGGTAGTAAATCTCAAAAGTAGTAAATCTAGGTTGCCTAAATTTACTACTATGAGACCTTAAAACATAGAATGTGCCCAACACTCAACAACAACAAAAAATAACACAACAGTTTGTCAATCTTTTCGAGTTATGACAATTTCTAATGAAATTAAGTTCAACCAACAAACTATATCGAGTTAGAGAAATGACCTTTCCCTCTGCAATCAAATGTATTTTCAATGAACATGTAATTAATAATTTGTATAATATACAAAAGTTTTGTAGTTGATTACTCATAAAAAAAACTAGGTTTTTCCAACTAGGTTTTTTTCCCACATTTTTTAAAAAGGAATTTAAGTGTTATGTACTTAATTACATAATTATAAACACAAGTTTTTAAGTTGACAATCATTTGAAAAATTACGTTGCTCCAATTAGATTTTCTCCAGTAGAATACAGCCTTTTAAACCAGGAAAAATGACTAAGTTGTATAACAATAGTAACTAAAATCCAGTTTCATTTACAGTAGAAATCTCATACCTAACATCTCCGCAGGTTTTATAGACATAAAAACACTGAATGAAATGAGCAATATAGACAAAGAAGAAACACTCTGCGTCTACTACATTTATCCCTCTCATAGAACTATCCACAGTCCAAAGGCTGCTAATTTTGGTGAAAGAGCAAACTGACTACAATGGAGCTATGGAGCTAGAAGGCTGTCTATGTGAATGACAAAAGATTTTTAACAATGTGTCAATACATGAAATTAGACTACACAATGTAGTTGACTTTTACACGAATAAGCAAAAATTTAATCATGCTTTTCTTTCCTATAGCACAAATGAAAAGCCCTCTCGAGATGAGCAGATTTGTCAAATGAAACTTAATCATTCTTATCCACTGCTACGGTAAACTAAAGAGTAGATTTTTAGAAATTACACTGCTAAACATAACTAGCATTAGCTACATGTAGTCGTACAACATAGTCCATCAACTGTATTAGCATGTGTAGCCTAACCTATACACGAGTCCACTATTGGTCATATCACAATTGAGAATATGCCCAAATTCACTGCTTTAGTAGAATTTATTTGTAAATGAAATGATACTCATCTTGAAATATAATTTGTATAGTTCAGTCCACAGGTCCTCTAACACAGTCTTAACTGTCCGAATTTGTCCAGGCATGTTAAATGGGTGTAGGGGAGGGGACTTCCTGAACTCAAGGTGGAGAAAAATTAAGTTACCAAGCCAATTTCATTAAGTTACTACTTAAACTTAAATTTTTGTTTTAAATCAATGAATGCCGAAGTTTCAGTTTAAATTACACACAATATTAAGCTGATGTAATTATCAACATTATCATGTCAACACAACTCATCAAAATAATGTTTGCAACTTAAAATATTTAATTAAATCAATGAATTTGAATTTTTTTTAAATCTTGCAACCACACATTCAATTAAGTCGTGGTAGTAGATTCCCTGAATAACTTTGTAGAGTGAATGCGTCCTTATGTGTCCATTTTCCACATGGACGCATAAGGACCTGATGATTTGGGTTTAATAATACAGTTTTAAATCATCTCAGTGTTGAAAGAATTCACGTAAAAAAAAAAAAATGCTTTCCATTTCAGGATAATTTGATCTCATGTGGGAAGTCCAGTTCCATAGTAATTTTACTTTGATTCTTGTCACTAGTAACCATGGCACTAGTGAAAGACTGGGTGCCTGACAGATTGAAAGTGTAAAAGAAAACAGTCCTTCCTTACTTTTTACTTGCCTAGGCGAATGGAACAGCGATTCTTTAAACACAGTCAAGCTCTTTTGATCAACAATCATTATAGACACAAGTCTTTTTCTTCTCTCACACTACGATGCTGATTTTAGCTGCATATCAATATAACAGTTATCATATTTCATGTGTGCACAAACAGCACACATGCCTGCCTTTCTTTGGAAACTGTTGGAGAAAGAGCCTGAAATTAAATGTCAATTATTTTGCATTGTATTTCATATATTTTATTTCTGCATGGCTTTTGAATCTATTTCTGATGTTGAGATGCAGTCCCAAATGGTTCTTTTTATAGTTCCCTTTCACCAGTTGAAATAAATGAATTATCATCAACACATCAGAAAAAAATTAGAGGCACCTTATAAATAATGCTGGGGGTTCTGAATAAAGGACTTTCGGGATGAGGCTGATTGACGCACCGTGTGCAGTTGGCCTCAGATGAATGATAATTCAATTATTTATCCTGGCACCATGCAGACTCGCATATCTCAATTAAATTAGGATTGCTCATGAAGGCACATGGGAGTAGGTATTTGTGCACTGATCATCGCCAACGATGAATAGGATACAACCAGATACACACAGTTAATTCCTGATGAACTGGAACAGCATGTTGTGTTTTCAATCACTTCATGTTCTTCATTGATTTCCATTCTTCCATTCGGCCTTGTTGCTACAGTTACCATCATACATGACATGCTATCAGCCCCATGGCCCACTGATGCTCATTATCTTGCATTTCCTACATCAGCGAGGATCTTATGCTGTCTGGTTTGAAGCTGTGGATATGTATTGGGAATGTATAAAAATCGAATCAAATGAATGCTGTTTGTTCTTCATTTTGTCTTCCTATACGCGGGGGGAAAAAAGCTTTATTTCTCAAGAGAGAAACAGATTGATATAAACAGCAGAAGTCCAGAAAGGAAAGAAATCAAAAACGAGGAAATATGCCCATAAATTGAATATGCACTATCATAACATAGCTTTACTCTGGGCTGGGGCGCTGAAAGGGGCAGAGAACAAAGAATACAATCACTACAAGGCAAAGCTAAGAACATGCGGTGAATACATAAAAGCAGGCATGGATTTTAAGCGATTGTGTTTCAAAGTTTAAAGTGCTCATGAAGGTCAGGGATATTGAAAATGCCAAGCTCTGTTTGGAGCTGAACTGTGAATTGTGTCGGGTTGTCATATGTACCCTTTTGTTCATATGTACACAGACGGAAACTTTATTACATGCAGCAACATTATGCAAATCTTACGCTTTCATTCTACGAATTTTAATGCTTCTCCGGTGTCCTTGCTTTTTCCTACATGTGAAGTACAGATTGACTTTCAGACTGACTGTCCCTGCTCCCCTCCACTTTTCTCAAGAACTGTACTCCAGCTCCATCCTGAAATGTTCTGATGTGATATACTATACCTGGAAACAAATCCTGATATATATGTATGACTGGAATATATAGGCCTGGTGTGCTTTCTCTTTTAACAGGTACAGTATCTCACAAAAGTGAGTGCACCCCTCACATTTTTGTAAATATTTGATTATATCTTTTCATGTGACGACACTGAAGAAATGTCACTTTGCTACAATGTAAAGTAGTGAGTGTACAGCTTGTGTAACAGTGTAAATTTGCCGTCCCCTCAAAATAACTCAACACACAGCCATTAATGTCTAAACCACTGGCAACAAAAGTGAGTACAGGTGAAAGTGAAAAGGTCCAAATTGGGCCCAATTAGCCATTTTTCCTCCCCGGTGTCATGTGACTTGTTAGCACTTGTTAATACCTATTATTTTATCTGTAGTTATTAATCCATCCATCCATCTTCTATACCGCTTATGCTTCAGGAACCTGGAGCCTATCCCAGGGGGCATGGGGCACAAGGCGATGTACACCCTGGAAAGGGTTCCAATCCATCACAGGGCACACTCACATACACATTCACACACACTACGGACAATTTTGACATGCCAATCAGCCTACCATCCATGACTATGGACTGGAGGAGGAAACAGAAGTACCCGCAGGAAACCCATTTAACATGCAAACTGCCTGCACACAGGGCAGAGGTGTGAGGCGAACGTGCTAACCACTAAGCCACCGTGCGCCCTGTATTTATTAAGCAAAGCATTGAATTAAAGTTGCCTTAATACTTTACATTATTAAGTTGTACACCTTTGGTTAATGAAATATGAGTACTGAACGGCTTCATATTAAACAAACAAGCAAATGAATGGACTAAAAACTGACATTTCACACAGTGCTAATAACAAAGAACGTTGGCGCCATCATCTGCCTGATAAGGCAGTGTGCAATTATTTGGTTCTCATTCATTATCACTATCAATAGTAATGACCTTTAGATTATATATGTTTTTAAAATGCAAAATTGAGTAATTTACCATTAGAACACATAGATTATTAAGTGCAACACAGACTCAGGACCTTGTCACACACAGTCATAAAGGCCTTAATAACTTATATATCTGAAATAGTACGTTATAAAGTTGAACAAGCCAATAATATTAAGATTAAAAAAGGAAATTAAAAATCAACACGACACTGCTTGATTTGATTGGATTTTGAATCAGCCTCTTTTCAGAACCTCATATTAAATTGATTTGAAATGGCTGCCTAGTGTACTGTTATTGTGTAAAATCTAGAACAGTGGGGGAAATAAGTATTGAACACGTCAACATTGTTTTCAGTAAATATATTTCCAATAAGGTTATTCACATGAAATTTTCACCAGACATCAGTATTAACTCAAGAAATCCGGAAATATAAAGAATTCACATAAATAAAGTTATGTGTAATAAAGTGGAATGGCACGGGAAAAAAGTATTGAACACGCTAAGAAAAAGCAGTTCTCCAAGGCAAGGTAAGGCAAGGAACCAGCTGAAATCCATAAGTAATTATACCTCCTATCTGTGCAAATTAATATCAGCTGGGTTAGTAAATTGATGGTCAATACAAAGGCTTTTCATTACCATGGTGTCACACAAGAAAGATCTCATGATGGGTAAAAGCAAAATGTTATTTTATGTTATTTAATGTTGTGAATTCTTTACATTTCCAGATTTCTTGAATTAATACCAATGTCTGGTGAAAATTTCATGTGAATAACCTCAGGGGAAATATATTTACAGAAAACAATGTTGACGTGTTCAATACTTATTTCCCCCACTGTATGTCAAGCTTATATATATATATATATATATATATATATATATATATATATATATATATATATATATATATATATATATATATATAATGCTCTATAGGAAGTTTGGTCACAAAGAGTGCCAATGTTCTGACAAATTGTCTTACTGTTCATGGCATCCTACCAAAGATTTCTCCACATACGCTCTTCACTTTTGCATGATCATGCTTCTTCATATATTTTAATGCTCAGGCCATTTTCTCATAAATAGATATAGGTGTATGGAAAGGTTTGGACACCCCTCACCAAATTCCATATTTTGTATATATTCCACATTTTTGAAGCGAAAATATGTAAACACAACCAGAAAACTATTTAAAAATAGTTGTGGTATGTGCAAAAATTTGTACAGTACTTAGTAACACCCCCTTGTGCAGTTGTTACGGCTTGCTAATCCTAGCCAGCTAGGAATCTTTCTATTTTTTTAGACTGAATTTTCAACCACTATGCCCTGTGGAACATTTCTAGTTAAGAGATTGTGATGGGGAGGAGGGAGAAGCCAGGTTGTGAGGATCCTGACATCAATGGGGAACAGATCCATTAGTGCCATAGACCCCAGACTATAGAATGCTGCCCCCAGGACCTTTGTGACTGCACTTTCTTCTCTCATTTTAAAAATCACCTTAGGACATACTTTTTCTCTCAACACATTCCCAATAGTTTTTGTTTCCTTTGTTCCCTTATAAATATATAGTAGATATAAAAATAAATAAATAAATAAAAAGTCTACATGCCCATGTTAAAGAATGATCACTCATGATTGATTTACAGATCAATCATGTCAGATCTTTGCATTTTCCACCTTTGATGTAAAAAAGCAACCAAGAAAGTTGAAGTGAAAAAGAAGTAAACAGATTTTAGGGGAAAAAATAAACAGAACTTACTTACAATAACCTGGTTTCACAAGTGTGCACACCCCTTAACTAATACCTTGTTAATGCACATTTTGCATGTTATACAGCACTTGAAAAAAAAATGCTCCAGATCTATTACACGCCAATGGGATCTCCTGTGCACAGTCCTCTTCAAGTCATTCCGCAGGTTTTTTGATAGGATTTAGATATGGGCTCTGATTCGGATATTCCACAATGTTGATCTTCGACTTCTAAAGCCTTTCCCTTATTGACCTGGATTTGTGCTTTGATGCTGCCACCACCATGCTTTACCATGGGTATGGTGTTCTTTGGGTGATAAAGTGCCTTTTTTTTTGTACCAAAATGATACATTGGTCTTATCAGTTCACCAGGTCATTTAGGCAAGCTATTTTTCATGGAAGACATCACAGGATCACATGCTTCCGCCAATGTGGCCTGTACCAGCCACGCTTGAAGACACACCTCCAGATTGACTGAGAGCTTTCCCATCACCTGGGCAATGTGCCCTGTTGTCAGAAGCAAGACTTCAATCAGCTCCATAGAGAACAGACTGGCCTCTGTCTCTTGGAGCAACCACTTGAACCCTGTGTTTACAGTAGCAAGCTCCTGTAGTTTTTCTTTGTGGGAGTATATCAAGCTCTACTGTATGTACTGTCTGAAAAAAAAATGTGAATAAAGTGTGAAAATTGGTTGTTTCTTGGTTTGCATTAGCTTTGTTAGCAGAACAGCAGCGCAAGCGGACCAGCTACAAACACTTTCCAGTGGCACCAACAAGTGTGAAACGCAGGGTAATGCTAGCTGGAAAATTAATCATGTGTATAATATGTGCAGTAATATCATTAGGTTTGATCAGCAAGTCTGCATTTGGCACTGATGCTGCATACCTTCATCTGCTGAATGTACCAGCGATAAAATACAGGGTCCACATGGGGCATGCATTTCAAGCTGATCTTGTCTGTACAGTATCTGGCATACTAGCTAAGGTGCACATTGTGAGGCCAGATGGCTGCTGACACCTGCCTTATTGCCGTCTGTGAAATCTTTTGATAAACAGAATTCATTGCCATCTGGCAAGCAGACTAACTCTACTTGGGTCACAGCCATTTTAAGTGTGGCATGCACAGCTGGTCCAGGGCCTTGCCAGCTGTGCCTGTGAGTTCGCAGAGCCTGAGCAGGACCATTCCTTGATGCTGCTCCACAGACAAGATCTTAAGCTATCCGAGGGTCTCCACTGTAGTGTGTGACTTCAGCCTTAAAGTGAGCAATTTTAGCTGTGCTTTAAATGATGTCAAGCCACTCATATTCTCCGAAAGAGCCTCGAAGCATGTCTTGGGCTTTTCATTCAGGGTGTCTCTGAGGACTGTGCCTCACAGGTAGACACACAGCTGGTGGATGTCCTCATGCTCTTGGAGATTCAGGGAATGGTAGGTTATGTCTGAACACACAGTCGATGTGTTCAGGTCTAGTAATGGCAATAGTTCCCTAGGAGGTGAGAGAAATGGAGGGACGCACACATTCTTAGTCCATGATCCTGAGCAGGCCGCTGAACAACAGCAACAACCCTCTAGCTATATTAACACGTTAATCTTGCAGCTAGAATACTCTAAGCTAGCAAGTGGCAGATACAAAAGTCAACAGGTGCACAAGCTGAGTTCGCCTCACAGTAGTAGGACATGTTTGAGGTGAGATGTTGGAGATTTTGGAATGGGAATCAGCACAGACACATACAAATAAATTCCACTGTTTCAGTAGAAATGAAAGTCCAGGGCCCTAGGTGAAAGTGGACCCCAAATGATTCAGTCCAGTGACTGAATATTGTCGAAGAAATATTGCTGCTGGTTCGTCCAATTTCAATACTTTGTTGAAATAGGTGCTATAATTTGTTCAGTGTTATGTTGGGCTTTTTATCTTAGCTAGCCAATTGTCATGATTTTAGATAACATAAAATACAATAGTGAAAAAAACACCTTCTCATTCTGACTAGGTTATTATAGAGTTCATTTGACGGGGTAATTTGCTGTTTCTTGGCAATCCATATGAGAGTGTGTTCTGTGGCTACACAGAGGTTTGATTTGGCTAAGGTGGTGTCATGCGTAATGAAATGGATTAAATAATTATAGTTCTTAATAAAATTATATTGATAGAGAAATAGAAACAATGGTAATTTAGCATTTAATTTAACTGAGAAGTTGCTAAAACAACCCCAATTCCATAAAAGTTGGGACAGTATGGAAAATGCAAAAAAAAGAAGAAGCAAAAAGAGTCAATTCACGAAGGAAATTCAGTTCACACTGTACTATATTGAAAACACATTAGTAACACATTATTTGATGTTTGACTTTGCAAATTAAATTTCTTTTTGAAAATGTACACTCATTTCAAATCTGATGACTGCAACACACTCCAAAAAAGTTGGGACAGTCGACTGTTTACCACTGTGTAAATTCACTTTTCTTTTAATAACACTTATTAAGCGTTTCGACGCTGAGTGAAGGCACCAGTTGGTTAAGTTTAGCAAGTGGAATTTCCCTCATTTGTCCATTATGCATTTCATCAGCTGCACAACTGTACGGAGCCTTCATTGCCTTATTTTGCTCTTCAAAATGAGCCACACATTCTCAATCGGAGACAGGTCAGGACTGCAGGCAGGCCATGCTAGCACCCACACTCTGCTTACGCAAGCATGTGCTTGTAATCCGGGCAGAGTGTGGTTTGTCATTGTCCTGCTCTGGATGGCCGCATATGTTTCTCCAAAATGTGTACATATCTTTCTGCATTAATGCTGCCCTCACAGATGTGCACGTTACCCATGCCATGGGAACTGACACGCCCCCATACCATGACAGACACTGGCTTTTGGACCTGACACTGATAACAGCTCGGATGGTCCTTTTCCTCTTTGGCCCGGAGAACATGACGGCTGTTTTGTCCAAAAACTATTTAAAATGTCGACTCGTCGGACCACAAAACATGATTGTGCTCATTGTACACTGTGCTCATGTCCATCTCAGATGAGACTGAGGCCAGAGAAGTGGGCGGAGCTTCCGGACAGTGTTGATGTAAGGCTTCTGCTTTGCATAGTAAAGCCTTAACTTTCATCTGTGGATGCAGCGGCGAATGGTGTCGACTGACAAAGGTTTACCAAAGTATTCCCGAGCCCATGTCAGGATATCCATTACAGACTCATGACGGTTTTTAACACAGTGACGTCTGAGGGATCGGAGATCACGTGCATTCAGAAGTGGTTTTCGGCCTCGCCCTTTACTCACAGAGATTTGACCGGATTCCTTGAATCTTTTAATTATACTGTGCACTGTAGAAGGTGAAATACCCAAATTCCTACCGATTTATCTTTGGGGAATGTTTATCTCAAAGTGTTCACTGACTCATCTGTTGGCAGATGAGTAGCCAAGCCTCGACCCATCCTTGCTCTTTAAGGACTAGGCCTTTTTTGGAGGCTCCTTATATACTATGATTAGATGATTGCCTCACCTGTTTCACATCACCTTCTTATTTCAACTTCTCCCATCGCTATTACTCCTAAATTGCCCCTGTCCCAACTTTAGGTAGAACCTCAAATACCCTCTCTTTATATGTTTTTTGTTTAAATACTAGTCAAATTACATTTACAAATCACTCCTCTTTGTTTTTATTAGCATTTTCCATACTGTCCCAACTTTTTCTTAATTGGGGATGTACATAATAAAATGTTTGCTAATGCCATGTCATCATGCTATTCTAGAAGCTGCCATTTTGTGTTATAGCATCCTTGCATTTTCTGGCTGGACCAGTTATAAATTTATGTCCTGGTGTATGTATAGGGCCCCAACAATGGTTCAAGCCCACCACCCTAAGTCTGCTCCTGTCTATACGTGTGCTCTTGGAACAGAGGTTTATTAAGACAAAAGGCAGGGTCAGAACATTCCAGGTCAAATACCAGTAACTCTCAGAGAATACAAACTTTAAATCACATTCTAATAATATGGTTAGGAAGGCAGACATGGTCAATAAGCCACAAATCAGAAGGGCAGCAAAAGGCAGAAATGAGGCAAGGCAAGGCAGATTTTTACACAGACTTTAGACTATCAAGACAAAATCGCTCAGAACTTACACAAGTGAGGGGACAAAATACAAAGCTTTATAACAAAGCTAAAGTCCATATGCTTTATATAAGGAACAAACAGGAAATGACAATAAATAACAAATAATTCATTCAAAACTCACTGGACGGGCGCCCTCTGGTGGTCTGGTAGAGGATTGACCAAGCTGGACGTTACCAGTTCTCTAGTGGAACAGGTTGATTTCTACATGTTTTTGTAGGACTGCATGTACTTGTTGTACATATTCATGCTTGGTCTTGGACTAGATCAGGACATCATCAGTGTATGACATCAATTCAGAAATTCTCTGAGAATTTCTGAGAAGACCTGAAAGACAGAAGGAGCATTTACAAGCCCATCAGGCATAACCAAGTATTTAAAATGACCTGAAAGTTTCTTGCAGTCTTTGAGAGATAAACTAGCGAGAGATTTTTCATTTTGTAATGATTTTGTAATACTTTTGTTCTATGCATGGCTTCTATACTATATTGTGCCACTATAAGTCCTCTGCAGGATGCTGATTTGAAGACGAAACATGAATGATGAATCATGATATTACAAGTATATTCCAGCAAAATTTGTCAGATGTCCTCAATTTAGCATCAACAAAGCCTTTAGATTAGACTGACCAAATATGTTGATCAGATGAAATCTGTAGAAGTACGAGGGCAGGAAATGGCAAAATCTCAGCAAGAATGGCAGAGAAATATTAAAATGGCTGACTTTGTGTTGTGTTTAGGATAAGGCTCTGAGACTTTTTTTTTGTACATTTTAACATGTTACATATAATTCAAACTGTAGTCTTGTAAAGGTTTTTTCCTGACACGCCTCCCATGCAGGTCAAATTTGTGCAATCTCTTTCTGATTGTATAAGTATGCACTTTGACACCAAAAGTTGCAAGTCTTACCTAGCAGAACCTGTGATGAAACTTTGGGGTTCTTGGAGACTTCTTTTGAATCAAACAGTCGGCTCTTGGGCTGAATTTGCTGGGTACTATTTAGAACTATTTATATCTTTGCATAAGTCCAGTTCCACCTGCACTTCCCAAGCAGGTTCTAATCACTGGCACCCAATCTCGAACACCTGATTCTAGCTTTATGGATTTGAAGGCATGATAAATGTAGGGGTGGTCTTACTTTTTCCAACTGATTTGTTTATTGTTCATTTAAATTACTACAAAATGTCCATTTATGTGTCATTTGATAGTGTATCAACTTCATTAATAGGTACTGTTTCAAAGGGGATCAAATGTTTGCTTGTCCAATTATATAAAAAAAAAAACAACAACAACAATAATTTCCATGCTATGTGCTTATTTTTACACATGACTGTATACACACACTCACTGACTACTTTACTAGGAACACTTGTACACCTGCTCATCTGTGTAGTTATCCTGTCAGCCATTCAAATGGCAGCTACACAGTGCATAACATCTAACAGATACAGGCCAAGAGCTTCAGTTAATGTTCACCTCAATCTTAAGAATCGGGGGGGGGGGGGGGGGGGGGGGGGATTATACAGAATGCTGTGAAAAACAAAAAACATCCTGTATGCAGAGGGTCTCCATGCTGAAACAGCATGTTGATGATGGAGAAGGATGACCAGACTGGTATGAGCTGACAGGACGTCTATAGTAACTTAAATAAGAACTCGTTTTACAACCGTGGTGAGCAGAAAACCATCTCAGAAAGCACAATGCATCAAACCTTGAGGTGAATGGGCTACAACAGCAGAAGACTACATCAGGTTCCTCTCCGGTCAACCAAGAACAAGAATCCGAGGCTATCATGGGCACAGACTCCTCAAAACTGGTCAGTTGAAGACTGGAAATAGACCAGGTAATGTTTTTCCTCACCTTCAACTGTCCAGTTTCAGGGAATCTGTGCCTATAGTCTCAGATTTCTGTTCTTGGCTGACAGGAGTAGAACACTATTTGGGCTTCTGCTGTTGTACCCCTTCCACTTCAAGGTTTGATGTTTTGTTAATGCTGAAATGTTTTTCTGCTCAACATGGTTGTAAAGAGTGTAAAGAGCTGCCTTCCTGGTAGCTTGAACCAATCTGGCCATTTTCCTTTGACCTCTTTTCTTTTTCTCTGACCTCTCTTCTCATCAGCAAGGTGTTTCCACCCACAGTACTGTCACTCACTCAATGTTTGTTTTTGCCTGCACCATTCTGTTGTGTGTGAAAATTACAGTAGAGCAGCAGTTTCTGAAATACTCAAACCGGCCCGTCTGGTACCAACAACCCTGCCATGGTTAAAGTCACAGAGATCACACTTTTTCCCCAATTCTGAAGTTTGATGTGAACATTAACTGAAGCTCTTGGACTGTATCTGCATGATTTTATGTACTGTGCCGCTGCAACATGATTGGCTAGTGCTATTCCATGAAAATGCCACAGTAGATCCTACAGTTTGCCTATTACACAAGATGCTATAACAGATGAAGCTCTGTACAGTACAGAAGTTACAGTACATTCAAACACAAAAAATTGTGAAGTGCAGGAGACCTGCTTAAGATTTTTTTTTTTAAGCTGCTGATTTAAAAAAAAATGTTACAATAAAAAATAAATTTTCTTTTAGGTCTGGTGACTTTGAAAGACATGAAAGCACAGCAAGAAGCCCTTGTAAAAGAGCGCGAAAAGCAGCTGGCTAAGAAGGAGCAGTCTGAAGAGCTTCAGTTGTGAGCCATTTACTGCTAATTATCTATAATCTTTGCAGACACCCCAGATCAATTTATTAAATTTCTTTTAAATTTCAAACCATTCTTATTTGACTTTTGATCTATTATTCTCTTTTAGAAAATTTGAGAAGCAGAAAGAGAAAAAGAGAAAAGAGGAACAGAAAAGAAAAATCTCTCGTTTGTCTTTCAATCCAGATGAAGGAGACAATGAAGACTGTAAATTATTCCAATGTTTAGCATTCAGATTTGTATATTATTCTGTTATTGATTTCTATTCTATTATTGATCAGCTAGAGGTCATAGAGACACAAAACTTGGTCATGTATATAGCTCTTCTTCCATTCAGTTCATCTGTGAGATGGGCCCAGTTGACCTCATGGTGGCACTGTAGTGCAGCATTGTGTTTTGGGCTAGATGGTGAACTGAGTAGATGTTAGATTCCTTGTCTCCAGCAATAATGGCAAAAATAATCTATAATTTTGCATGTTTTCCACTGCCTAAAATAGTGTAAGATTGAGATGAACTGAGTCAGAACAAGGATCAGCATTATAATGCCTAGGCCATTAGCTCAAGTCTACCTCTGAATGGTTTTGAAAAATCCAGCTTAAATGGGTGTGGATAGCTGTGCAAAGAAAGGAGGGGGAGTGGGCATCACGTAGAAGGTCTTCTACGTGAGCATCAAAGCCTTGAATTTGATGCAGGCAGCCACAGGAAGCCAGTGGAGGGAGATGAAGGGGTGGATGATGATGCATTCTGAATCATCTGGAGGGTTTTGATGGAGCTGTCTGGGAGGCCCAACAGTAGTGTATTGCAGTAGTCCAGTTTTGATATGACGAGCCTGGAGTAGTGGCTGTGTAGCCTGTTTGGTGAGATACAGTCTGATTCTCTTGATGTTATACAGAATGAACCTACAGGACTGTGCAGTTGTTGAAATGTGGTCGGTAAAGGTCAAGCTGTTATCAAAAATAACCCCAACGTTCCTGGCTGTCCTGGTTGGCTTGAGTGTGCTGGAGCCAAGCTGTAAAGTGAGGTTGTGGTTGATTGAGGGACAGGCTGGGATGACGAGAAGCTCCGATTTTGCCAAGTTGAGCTTAAGGTGGTGTTTCAGTCCAGTCCAGTTTCATCCAGTCCGAGATGTCAGACTGGCAAGCAGAGATTCGTGCAGAAACAGATGGATCATCAGGCTGGAAGGACAAATAGAGCTGGGTGTCATCAGCATAGCAATGATATGAGACGCCATGAGACTCAATCACCTGCCCTAGAGATGTAGTATAAATAGAAAAGAGAAGTGGACCCAGAACTGACCCCTGAAGAACCCCAGTTGTGAGTTGCTGAGTTTCATAAATACCTCCGCTCCACCATACCTTGAAGCATTGGTCTTTTGTATCTTTACATGTACTTGAGAAGGGGTGTTTGTCTTAATTATTTCTTTTTATTGATTTTAATTATTAATTCTATATCATAATCAATATCTATACCTATATATTTTAACAAGCTGAATGCACTGTGAATATAAATGATTTCATGTGATGTAAAGTTTTGGACAGGTGCAAGGTTGAGATCTGCACTTTGAGTCTATAAAATGTTAAAGCTAATAAATTAGGGATGTCACGAGAACCGATACTTCAGTACCAAGTTGGTACCTACATTCTTAAAATGTGATGGTACTTGTTTTTCTGCAGTAGTGTGGGTACTGTTGGTAATAAAGGTACCGGGGTTGCAATTCTTAAGGAACTGATGGGGCAGAAAATACGCATAAATGTTTTAGTTGGTCCACAAGTGGTGGTGATGAAGAAGAACGTATACAAACACATGGGGAAAAACTATAGAAGATGGCGACAAGTTTAGCGCTGTCTCGTTCAGAGGAAAGGTGGTAGGAGTCAAATATGGACATATTTCGCATTCGAGGTGGATTACAACAAAAATATAATTGATGCTGTGAAGCCGGTGTGCAACCGATGCTATTGTTCATTTCAAACAAAGCACCTAAAAGACGGTCCTATATTATATTTGTTTGAGACAGCCGGCATTGTGGCCGTGAAACCAGCTAACGTTATGCTCCATGTAATGTTAGCGATAGCCTGTTATGTGTTAACGATGCTAACACATTGCAGTGTTATAAACTACCTCCTAATGGGCCACCATGCATCGTCATTCAGCCCGTGTCCTGTCAGCTAAATGTTGCCTAATGTCACTAATAATTATTCAAATGTTCATGCTTTTAATAAATATTTTTGGCTTGCCAGCATATCAGTGAATTTAAATGAATGCTTGCATTCAGAGTATAAGGTGTGTGTGCGTGTGCGCATTTAGGGGTGCACCTTAGCACTTGTAGCCTCCATTGTTTTATTAGTCATTGTCAGACAGTGATTGATCACTAAAATTCTCTCTCTCTCTCTCTATCTCTCTTTCTCTCTCTCTCTCTCTCTCTCTCTCTCTCTCTCTCTCTCTCTCTCTCTCTCTCTCTCTCTCTCTCTCTCTCTCTCTCTCTCTGCCCATATCAGCCAGAGGAGGATGTCCTCCAGGAGAGTTTTAAAAAATTATTTATGTACTTTTGGTGGTATATAAGTACTGACTACTAGATTTTTTGGTATCGCGACACACTAGAAGTTAAAAAGAAAAAAACACCTACAAAAATGTGATCAAATCTTAATCAGATTTTGCTGATATGATATTCAGTCTGCACCTTTGCCTATTGACATCAAATATGAAACATATCTACAGTATATGGGTTTTATAAAGTATAATATTCAAATAACTTGTACTCTGAAAATGTAAGTCCAATGCCCAATGTCCCTAGCATTCAGTTGTCTCATTGGTTGGCTGCGCTGAAGCTGATTGAAAAGTGAGAAATGTTTAATTGTCTAATTTTAAATAAAATACAGAGATGCTTGAAGGTTTGTGATTTTCTACATTTCTGCTAAAATGTGACATAAAACATCATATTTTCACACAGCTCCTAAAAGTAGATACAGAGAACCCAATTAATTAAATGAGACAAACATATTATATGTGGTCATTTATTTATTGAGGAAAATAATTCCGTATTACATATTTGTGAGTATGTGGCAAAAGTATGTGAACTTTTTGCTTTCGGTATCAGGTGTGATCCCCTTTTGCAGCTATAACTGCAATTAAACGTTTCTGGTAACTGTTACTAAGTCCTGCACATCAGCTTGGAGGAATTTAAGCCCGTTCCTCAGTACAGAACATCTTCAACTCTGGGATGTTGGTGGGTTTCCTCACATAAATTGCTTGCTTCAGGTCCTTCCGCAACATTTCTATTAAATTAAGGTCAGGACATTGACTTGGCCATTCCAAAACATTAACTTTCTTCTTTTTTTTTTAACCATTCTTTGGTAGAACGAATTGTCTGCTTAGGGTCGTTGTCTTTCTGCATGACCCACTTTGTCTCGTGATTCAGGTCATGGACAAATGTCCTGACATTTTCTTTTAGGTTACGCTGGTATCACTCAGAATTCATTGTTCCAACAATGATGGCAAGCCATTCTGACTCAGATGCAGCAAAACAGGCCCAAACCATGATACTACCACCATTATGGTTCACAGAAGGGATAAGGTACTTATTTTTTTGCCAATAGCCTTCTGGCTTGTCCACAAGATCTTTAACAAACTACAGATAGGCAGCAATGTTATTTTTGGAGACCACTGGTTTTGTCCTTGCGATCCTGCCATGCACACCACTGTTGGTGTTCTCCTGATGGTGGACTCATGAACATTCACAGTAGCCAATGTGAGAGAGGCATTTAGTTGCTTAGAAGTTACCCTGGGTTCCTTTGTGACCTTGCAGACTATTACACATCTTGCTCTTGGAGTGATCTTTGTTTCCCAACCACTTCTGGGGAGGGTAACAGCAGCCTTTAATGTCCTAAATTTGTACACAGTCTGTCTGTCTGTGGATTGGTGGAGTCTAAACATTTTAGAGATGGTTTTGTAAATTTTTTCTGAGCGCTTCAGAAATCTCTTTTGTTTATGCCATGATGCACTTCCTCAGACATGTGTTTTGAAGAGCAGACTTTGATAGAGCCCTATATATATATATATATATATATATATATATATATATATATATATATATATATATATATATATATATATATATATATATATATAAAATGGGGAGCTGATTCACACCTGATTGTCCTCCCATTGATTGAAAACACCTGACTCCAATTCCACCTTAAAAAGTAATTTTGTCTCATTTGTTTAGTTGGGTTCTCTATCTACCTTTAGGACTTGTGAAAATCTGATGAGGTTTTAGGTCATGTTTATGCAGATATATAGACATTTCTAAAGGTTTCATAAACTTTCAAGAACCACTGTATATTATTGTTCCCAATTCCAATTACATTGTAAGTATTGTAACAAAAAAATTCACCGGGCTAAAAGTTTGCATTATGCATCACATCTTGTAAACCCCTCATTCAGAATCCCAAGTTTCCTACCTGTAAATATGACTTCATTGTATGTTCTAGTGTTATATTTACCAGTTTCCAAGACTACTTGAACATAGCGATAGCCCTGCAAGTAGGGCTGCACAATTAGTCAGATATCGATCGCGATTACGATTTTGACTGCCCACGATTAAATTAACATGATCGACTGCGATATTGACGTTTAAAGTTCGTCCTCCGCTCATAGAAAACTCTGCTGTTTTCTTCACTCAAATCAATTAAATCACTTCCTACACTTACAGCCAATCACATTGAGCGGCGCAGGGCTGACGTCATTTTGTAGTGCCAAAACCCAGAAATAGTGTTAGCATTTTAGCGCTCGAGCCGCCAGATTCTCTGCGAGGAAATCATGACACTAGTTAGTACGATGCTAAATGGCACTACAGAGGTTGTCGGGCACATTAAACCTCATCATGCTGAACGGGGAAAAAACTTTGCAGATAAACTCAGGGCTCTACAGTGCAACCATTTCACTCACATTTGCGACTGAAGTACTTTGTGCGACTGTGAATAAATATTTATTCGCACCGGTGTGAGTGACCTGGTCGATGTTGTATAATACAATCGGAATAAAAACTACAGGAAGTCCAAAATGCATCTACACCGCGCACCAGTTACTTTCACACTGCTTTTCATCACCTCAGTCAGCCGAACAAGTGTGGAAATTCTGCAGGGAAGCCATTATGATGACGAGTAACACTGAACATCATCTGCTTCTTTCACTTTCCCGATCTCACAACCGCCATCTTTTATTGATCACGCACTGTGTTTCTCATGCCTGCTTGTGTGTTTTATTGTGGCACATTAACGCTAGCATCTCTTAAAAAAAAAAAAAAACACACTAAACTTCAACTGTGCTCCTAAATTTTTGTAGAAAAGAAATTGTCTTGTGTCTCTCCTCCTGTAAACACTGCATATGTCTGAATTGTTTTCATTTGGTTGCATATCGTTATATTTGATGCATATTTTCATTTGGTTGATGGCATTTTTGCTTATCCTATAATTAGCTTCTACGAGATGATGCACTTTAAGGATCATTCTAATTTGATGCAAAGATTTGTACATTAGCAGGAGTGTAGCACGACATGGAGGTGAAAGCAGCAGTCTGTTTATTTAAATGTGAAAGTACAATAAAAATATGTTGTCCCTAAAATCAATGAATAATCTTGATAAGTAATCGAGATCTCAATATTGATCAAAATAATCGGGATTATCATTTTGGCCATAATCGTGCAGCCCTACCTGCAAGTTTATCTGAACTTTTTTTCTAGTAGTTGACATTTGCATAGACAACCTGTTCAGTCATGTTGCTGTGAATATAGATTTCAACTTTTGTTATTAATTTGACTTGTTGCTGTTTGCTAGACACCCCGGTTAAGAAAAAGAGGCTGGGGAAGTATCCTGATGTCGACACCAGCTTTCTTCCAGACTTGGAAAGAGAGGTAAAAGTTTTTGACTTTTGATGCACTTCCCTAGGCTAGACTGTATGGAAGAGAAGAAACCTGCAACAATAAAAATACCATCACCTGTACCAGTGAACTGTTAAAATAAATAAATAAATAAATAAAAATAACAAAATGTGTTTGTTTAGAGGAAAAGTATAATGTGTTTTTCAAAGTACAACCTGTATGATGTATCATGGGCTGTGTTCAGTTAGTCAGCCAAGTTACCTCAGTGACCTGACAGCCTTGTCAGTTGTCCTGCAAAATAGAATTCTAGCCTTCGCTAGCATTCTGCTAAGTGAATAACCTTGACCAGGACTTTGAAGGAGGCAATTTGATTCACATGGCAAGCCAGCGCAGGCCTTTTCCTGTACCACATCCACACTGAGATTTGACAATCTCCACATTTTTATTGCTTTATTCCTTTTTATAGAATGTTCTTCTTTTTTTTTATTATCATTTTTTTATTGTATAGTACTTGCTATGAATTCCCATTATTCAGCATTGGGTTAAAATCAGAAATATGTTAATGTATCAGTATGTTAATCTATGGTGAGCTTATAATTCTGAAACGCTTAGCAAGGGTGCTTGGACCCTGCAGATTGCCACTTGCGGCTATATTGTTTGGTGTTTAAACAAGTTGTGTTGTTTGTTTTTGTGTCTTTTGTGTCCAGGAGAAGGAAAGTCGCCTGAGGGAGGAGCTTAGACAGGAATGGGAGCGGAAGCAGGAGAAAATCAAGAGTAAGTGATATGAAAATAACAATTATTGTATGTATCTGAACATGAATGAGGCTGGTGTAATATGTAGGCTATTATGCTTATTTGTACTAGGTAAAGGAATCTTAATTATTGGTATTATTTACTTTTTTGTTTCACAGGAATCTCTATTTTGTGTTTTGATAAATCAAGAGAGTTAAGTGTGTTTAAGCTAAGCAGTCGAATACCATAAAGTCCATTATTACATCACCAGATAGGGAAAAGAATAATGCAAACAATGGTAGGAAAAAAGAAAATAGAATTTTCTTTGAATAACTGTGCCTATAGACATTAACCACGTTTCCATCAAAGGTTTTTGGGGTTTTTTTTTTGGTTATGAAAGCTTTAGCGCAATAAAATGTTTGCCGATATAGCTGATGGAAATGCAAATTATCAATAAAATTTCACAAAGGTCGGCATAATCTTTTTCATTTAACTTTAGCACATAAACTCTATGTCGATACTTGAAATGTTGGGGGGGAAATTGTTTGGAAAATAGTTTCTGTTGAGAAAAAATGGGATTCGTGCAAAAAAGTGTCACATGACCGAATTTATTCATCAGTCGGGGGAAGAATAGGGATGTTTGTGCCATCCAGCACACTGCAAACCTGTGACACAAGATACTCCATGGAATTACAGTGTGCGATTTCATTGGCCTCCACCACATGCAGCAGCAGGATACAACGCCGCATTCATTTTTCTTTAATATCTGTGCACACAGCATATACACATTAATGCTAAGTTTCCCCCACTAGACTATACTCAGCGCAGGCCGGTGGTAGTTTAATGCCCAAGACCAGCCCTATTTTTGTTGTGGAAGAACTTTGATAAATGAAGTGACAGTTCAGTTCTTACTATCCCGTTATATTTATTACAAAAATGTCTCATCTAGAATATGAAGATAAATAACAAATGACATACTGAGTGTTCTTTTCTGCTACAAAAAAGTCCAACTGTAACATTATGAAAAAAATTGTTTGCATACAAACAGCCTATGAAATATTTTAGTAAGAAATATTTTTTTGGCAGCTACCTCGAGCCACGGCATGTGATGACTGTTTATATCTCCATGGTATTGACCTAAGTACTTGAACGTGTGTGTTAGAGAGAGAGAGAGAGAGAGACCGACAGAGAGAGAGAGAGAGACCAACAGAGAGAGAGAGAGAGAGAGAGAGACCGACAGAGAGAGAGAACTTCTTGAATCTTCATTTTTGACAGTGCTAATGGGAAGCATGTCTTTTGCAATGCAACTGCATTTGTGATGTCTTCTTGTTTTTGTCATAAGGCCTGGTTAGTTGCACTGAATACTGGCCTGGTGCTTGTAGATGCTCCACTTCCACTAACAACACTACCAAAATTATTCGGCCGAACACTAGAAGTGCTTTTTTTGCTATTTTCGGCCAAATAATTTTGGTTTCCCAACGTGGTAGAAGGATTCCTGCGTGTTCCTGTCTTTTCTTAAGCGATGTGAATACATTAAGATTATTAAATTTGTCGTTCCAATTCTGTTCGACTCTCTCTTAAATTAAATCTTATTCCACTTGTAAAAACCTCAATGTTGTATTTGTTACAGAACACAGATCTGTAAATACTTTTTATTTTTTACATTTGATTAATTCTAGTTTATTCTATAGTTTAAATTGTACTCGTTCATTCGAATTCCATGTCGCTCAGAGTCTCGTGCCGGTCGTGTACGCGGATCTCACGGTCACAAACTCACCAGTCCTGGTCATTAGCCAGAGGTAATTGAGTAATACTATTTAGATGGCTGCCCATACTTGCCCTTTTCTAAAAAAAAAAAAATTCCTTGTTTAGTCCCCTTAGATAGGAACACTAAATTATAGTAATGTTATTTCTAGTCAGAGGTCATGACCACTAACTTTACAGAGATAGACCAATAATATCTGAGTTAAAATTAGCTTAATATAACCATGCCACAGATTCCTATGTACACTTAACTAGAAAAATATTACAATAATCAGAGGTTTAGACTTGATCCTATTTAGACTTGGTCGATCAACTTTGTTGTCCTAAACGGAAATTTCCTATCGAGCCTGTACACACGGAGTACACTTAATGCCAAGTTGTTAGCCTGGACTCTAAAATCTCAGTTGCCATGCCCCAATGCTAAACCTAAACCTGGATTTTAGCCTGTACTAACCTGCTCGCAGATTCAGCGTATAACTGTGTTGTGTTGTATCTTTAATAAACAGCTATACATGAAAATGTATTTTTGTTTACATTGCAGCAGATATTATGGATGCTGTTCGGAAAACTTTCTTTGTTCAAGTACAGCACAATGTGAAAGGTAAACTTTTTCTCTGTACATACACTGGTCACTTTAATAGGAACACCTATACTGATACTGAACAGTTGCAGGTTGGAAAAACATATCTTTATTCTGTTCTCGGCTGACAGGAGTGGACCTTGATGTGGTCTTCCACTGTTGTAGACAGTTCGAGGTGTTGTGCCTTGTGCCTGAGATGCTTTTCTAGCATAACCTTCATAGCCTGGCTATTCTCCTCTGACCTCTCATGAACAAGGTGTTTCCACCTGCAGAACTTCCGCTCACTGGATGTTTTTTGTTATGTAAATATCCCAAGAGATCAACAATTTATGAAATATTGAAACCAACCTGCCTGGCACCAACAACCATGCCATGGTCAAAGTCACTGAGATCACATTTCCCCATTTGCATGTCTGTATGAATATTGATTGAAGCTCTTGCCTTTAAACTCTGCATGACTTTATGCATTGTGCTACTGCCACACGATTGACTGATTGGATAATTGCATGTGTATGTGCAGATGTACCAGTGTTCCTAATAAAATGGCTGGTGAGTATGTTGTTGCTGAAATTATGATGTTGGTTCAACATTCAGTTTTATAATTGCCATCCATCATATATCATTACAATTTGCCCTTGCTCTAATACACTATAAGTGAAAATATAGACTGTAATGCAGAAAGATACTGAATTCCATTATGTTTCCTGCCTTTTACTCCCCAGAGCCTTTAACTTTACACAAGGAGATTGTCTCTTTAGCAGTACTCTTCTCTGTGGGTATTCTACTAGCAGCCTCCTTAACTTTCATCTTTGCTATTCACTGGCAGAAAAAAAAAAAAAAAGTCAGCAAAGACTGAGATTCCAACAGGTTATCAATTTTTTTTTTTTTTTTTTAATTATCATTATTTTCCAGTACTGCAAAATTAATCATACTTTACTTAGAAGTAATGTGTCTATACAATTAACTCATAGTTATTGTGCATAATGCCCCTTCAGTCTTCCTCTAACTTACTCAATAATTATTTTTCTCAGTCATAACTGAGGAATATTATGATGACTATACAGAGCATCAGTTTGTACCAGTAGCCAAAAAGCCCAATCCTCTGCGACTCCTGATTTGCTACTCAAGCAGTGACGGTTCTGCCCATGTAAAGGTTGTCTTGCAATTGGCAACGTTTGTGCAAAAGCATATGGCTTCTGAGGTAAAAACAGTGTTAAACCAGTTAAAGTATCTTATAACATTTGAAATATTAAGTAGTAGAATTATGTGTTTGATGTATATGTATGTTTTCATGATAGAGTGATCATGTTAATTTACCCGTCAGGTACACATGGATATGTGGGATGCCTTAAGTATGACCGAGGAGGGAGATTTGGGGTGATATTGCAGGAAGATAAAGGAGAGTGGTTTTGTGCTCGTCATCTGCTTCAAGGGTCTCAACAAGAGACAGCATAAACACAGAGAAGAAGAACTGGACTAAAAGACAAATACCTCTTTAGCCATTATAGCCGTAATTGGAGAAGAAATATTACGTGCCAAATCTCTTTGTACCCATCTGGAAAGAGAATTGACATAAAATAACTTGAGATGTAGGTTTTTCTATTCAAATCAACCAAAGAAGTTATAAGCCTATGTGCACCTTAAAGGTTATGCAGGGTTAAATATTGCCAAGACAGTATTTCTGAGAGAGACACTTCATGTTTGACAAACTGTGGGTATGCCAATCAGATGATGGTTATAGACGGTTATAGAGCTTAATACCTGCGGCTTCTTTTCAGTTAGCTTCTGCTCTCATCATTGTATCAAAGTAATATTGATCACATCAAACTAATATTGGTCACAGATAATCTAGGAGGTGCTATTTTCACACAAACACAAGGGCTGTTGTTAAAGTGTGTAAATCTCAATTGTAAATGTACAACGTGTTGTTATTTTTCATGTTTGTGGCATTTTGTGAATTTCCCGCCTTAAGAATTTGTTGGACATGCAGAAATGAGAGGCCCATGTAAATAGCATTCAGTATGCACACTTTTCTAAAACTTGAAAAAAAAAAAAAACAATGTTCAAGCATGGAGCAAAAATATAAACAAGAAGCACTGACTTACCTAAAACTAAATATATCTAGAAGCAGTAAAAAATAATAATAATAATAATTGTACATAATTACCTGTTTTGCAGTGCTCCAAGCCATTTTTCTCAGGACATGCTGTAGAGAGGTGGATTAAAGTTGAGTAATTTTTTTATTTATTCTAGCCAGAATAATAATGTTTTATATATAAGTGGCAAGAAAATTATGTAACGTATTAGTTTTTGTCAATCTTGATAGGCTTGAATATTGACGATATCATGTAAACAGACAGTAAATAACTAGGTGCAAGAACACATACAGGAACTGGAAGGGCCATCACAGTCACAGCATACTGGGTACCCAGAGAGAGATCTGTGGAAGGATTGGAGTAATACACCTGCACCAAAAGAGGGGCAAAAATGCATATAAAGTAGGTCTCAAAAATATTACATATAAACAATAGTGTATAAATTTATTTATTTTTTAAAACAATTTTAAAGATCAAGGCACACATCTAAAAGTTTTATTGTTATGCACAATTACTAGACAAATACAGTTTATTTGGTTCAAGATAGACAGGTTATTGCTGCATCCTTTGAGCATGACAAGCGGAGAGTGACATAATGTTATGAAGGAGTAAGAGTTGACGTGATCTGAGTGCCACCTAAAGTCTGGAGGGAAAGTAGGAAACCACCCAAAAAAAAAAAAAAACCTGCAGCACATTGACAAAAAGGCAGAAACAGAGAAAATTTTTGAATAATTATAGAATTTTATTTCATAACTATTAATAGCATGAACAGATAAACATTTCATGAAGTCAAACAATTCAACATAATATTTAAGTATTTACAAATATTTAAAGTAAGTGCCAATTTAAAAATAGGCTGCCTTTTATTATTAACGTATTGTTAGGCCTCCAGGACAACATCAGTATCATACTTAAGATTCTGACTTTCCATAAACTCAATGGTGACATTCTGCAGAGCATGCACATAATGCTGGCAGATCTCAGGACTTTGCACTGCAGGAAAATATGCAACACAGTGAGGCAATGGTCTACAGGTTGCATATACAGAAACAGGCTACACCTACAGCCCATGACTTTTTTCAATATTCTTGCATTTACCTTATTTAAAAAAGCCTTTTAATTTTCCAGACTTTTATGTGCACACTTCCTGCTATTTCTAAAGGGTAATTTCATGCAGCATGAAAAAGGAAATCAAAATGTGAATCTGCAAAAAATTAATAAAATGTCTGGAGACAATGGATTTATACCCCTAGTGTGTCTGGCTCTATATTACTTTGATAAATGAATAGCTACACTTTTATCCAAAACACTTTCTTTTTTTTTGTGCTTTTCTATGTCTGAAATTAAGTGTCTCCTTTATATTTCAGACATATACATGCTTTCCATGCCTGTAAAAGAAACCTGGTTTTGAACTGCTCTCCCTGTACCTTAATAGAACAGCTAAACATATACTCAGCAAAAAAATAAACGTCTAAAATTCAACTGCTTTTCCCCCCCAGCAAATTTCTTAATATGTGTAAATGTTTGTGTTAAAATAAAAACATTCAACAACTGAGACATACATGGAACAAGTTTCACAGACATTTGACGAACAGAAATAGAGTAATGAGTCCCTGGACAAAGGGGGCGACAGGGTCAATATTAAAAGTAACAGTCAGTATCTGGTGGCCTCCAGCTGCTTTAAGTACTACAGTGCATCCCATCCTCATGGACTGCACCAGATGTGTCAGTTCTTGCTGTGGGATGTTCCTCCACTCTTCCACCAAGGCATTCACAAGTTCTCGAACACATTTCAGGAGGACACACGGTTACATATCATTTTACACTGCGAGGAAGATCAGCTGTCCTTCCTGTCTCCCTGTATCACTGTCTTAGGCGTCTTACGGTACAGATATTACAGTTTATTGCTCTGGACACACCTGCAGTCCTTACGCCTCCCTGCAGCAGGTCTATGGTATGTTCACGCAGGTGAGCAGGAACCCTAAGCGTCTTTCTTCTGGTGTTTTTCAGAGTCAGTAGAAAGGTCTCTTTAGTGTCCTAATTATTGTAATTGTGACCTTAATTGTCTCCTGTATGTAAATAAGGTACATCCTTCCACAGACATCAAATTATAATCAAAAGCACCACCATTTGGTGGACCCACAGAGCATCTGGGCATTTAGGGGAGAGCTGGCCAAAGATTCAGGGAATCTGTGGACAGATCTCCCACACGATCACTGTGTGTAGTTTTTCTTTATCAGGTATTAGACCATGTTGTATTATTATGTTTTGAAATTGCCTAATGTAATGCTGATTATAATTCTTCTTTCTTCTTATTAATAGTATTATTGGATTTGGATGTGTTCATACCTGGTTAAATAAATGATTAGACTTGTTTAAATTCTGACTTATTCTGAAATTGTTGTCTCTAGTAGATTACGTTAAGTCCTTGTTACCGCAAATCTGCGACCGCAAATCTTGCTTTTCAAATAGAATATGCATAAATTGAACAAACCTGCATTCAGTCTCCCTCTATTTTCTTTTAGCTGGGGAGAGGTGGAGCTTAGCCTGCCTCTTGTTTTAAATGCAGACCAGTGTTGCCAACTTAGCGAATTTTTAGACCCCTTTAGCGACTTATTTTGGGAAAAAAAAAAAAAAAAAAGCGCCTAGCAACAAATCGACTTTTTGGACAAACCTTAGCGAGTTTCCAAATGTCACCAGTAGTGTCCTACAAGTGCAACGTCTTGCTTTCCCGCTGCACTCACACTTCTCTCTGCATCTGCTCTGTTCACTGAGTGGCTGAAAGCCAGAGCAGCACATTCCGTTGATCGCACGGCAGCTTACAGATAGGATTGTAAAAAGAAGCAAGCGCAGGTGTCCCACTGATTGACTTAACAATGTCATGAGATGCACCCTTCTTCCAAATTTACATAATTCTTATGTGAATGTTTCTGAACACAAGACGAATGTACTGCAACATGTTTTACATGTAAAATAGTACACGTTATTACAGCCAAGTTCTCTTGTTCAAAGTAGTTCTAGTGATCAGAAACATTTTTGATAATTCATGATCCACACCTGTCTGTTACATAGTTTTATAAAAGTCATAAACGTTATTCTTAAAAATCATAAAAATTATGAAAAGTAATTAAGAGTACAAAAGCAAAAAAAAAAAAAAAAACTCTATCTATCTATTGTAGACTGTGGAATGTGCTGATTCAACAAGGGAAGGGGGGCTCCTTCCCACTTTCTTCTTGCAGTTATCACTTTAAGGGTGAAGGACCTTGGGTTTTATCTGTTGGGTAAACCATTTGGTTTTGGTTTAATTAGCATTGTCTAGCATGAAATTATCTCAGAGAACCATATTCGAGCAGGCCAATAAGGTGCTACTAGCAGCAGACGTAGATGGTCTTGGCTAACTCTCACTAGAACTTGTGGGAGCAGAGCGATCGGGGGAAAAGCATACATACATGTCCTCGGCCACGTGTACACCATGGCGTCCAACCCCAATGGTGCGGGAGGCCTGAGGGTGAGCCACAGCGGGCAGTGTGTTGTCTCCTCGGAGGCGAACTTCCACTTGTCCGAACCGCCGCCATATGGACTCCACCACTTGTGGATGGAGCCTCCAACCCCTGGGCCTCAGCCCCTGCCTCGACAGGATGTCTGCCCCTACATTCTGGCTGCCCAGAATGTACATTGCACTCACTGACAACAACTTTCCCTCTGCCCAGAGAAAGATTAGTTGCACCTGCCTGAACAAGGTGCGTGAACGTAACCCTCCCTGGTGGTTGATATATGAGACCAACGCTGTGTTGTCTGACACAACTAGCACATGCTGACCTTTCAACTGAGGAAGAAAGAATTTTAGTGCTAGGAATATGGCCCGCATCTCTAGGCGATTTATATGCCACTCCAGACGAGGGCCGCTCCATTGACCGTGAGCTGGATAGCCATTTAAGACTGCACCCCAGTCCATGAGGGACGCATCTGTTATTACCGTCTTGCGGTAAGGAGACGGCCCTAGAGTGTGACCCGAGGCTAGAAACTGCGGACACCTCCAAATACTCAGAGCACGTAGGCATTGCCGCGTGACACTGATTACTCTCAGGGGTTTCATCCTCAGATGAAACCCCTGACTTTTCAGCCACCACTTAAACGGTCTCATGTGCAATAGGCCCAACGGTATGACGTTGGCTGCTGCCATAAGGCCCAACAGTCTCTCATAGCGACTGGAGGGGATGCCCAGACCTAGCTTTGTCTTGCTCAAAGTTGATAGGATCGATCCTACACGTGTTGGGGATAGAAACGTCCTCATCATAGTAGAATCCCATATAACCCCTAGAAAAGTTGTCCTCTGCACTGGAGAAAGCATAATTTTCTTGAGGTTCAACCTGAGCCCCAAGCTCCTCACGTGGGCGAGAACAACATCTCCATGTTGAACCGCCTGTTCCCTGGATCGTGCTAGAATTAACCAGTCGTGTAGGTAGTTTAGTATACGGATGTCCTGGAGTCGCATGGGAGCCAGAACAGCATCCATGCACTTTGTGAAGGGGCAAGGAGATAAAGCTAGCACGAAGGGAAGAACCCAAAATTGGTGTGTGTTGTCTCCAAATGCAAACCTCAGGAACTTCCTGTGACTGATTGATATTCCTAAGTTGAAATATGCATCTTTCAGCTCTATCGTCACAAACTAGTCTTCAAACTGAATCTGTGGCATGATAAGTTTGAGCGTCAGCATCTTGAACCTGTATGTCCGAAGAGTACAGTTCAGATGACACAGATCTAAAATTGGCTGCATACTCCCATCTTTTTGCCGACCAGGAAATAACGGCTGTTAAAGCCTCCCTCCCTTAGGGAACGGAGTACATGTTCTATGGCCCCTTTGTCCAAAAGGGAACTTACTTCCTGGGCTAACATTGGTCTCTGCTCTGTGCTGACAACTGTGGTGAGGACACCTCTGAACCAGGGGGGGTCGAGCTCTGAACTGGACCTATGCTAGACAGAACCCATGGAGACACATTTGGCAGTAGTTTCCATGCTGCCAAATGGTCTTTCAGTGATGTTAGCTTTTCCAAAGCTTTTTTGGAGGGAAAGCATCAGATTTCTGTCGCCCTGTGACAGCTCGCTGACCAGAAAAGGCTGAAAACATGGGATGGCCTTGGCCAGGGCAGGCCCTACAGTAGCACTGGGGGCTATCTGCAACCTCATGTCCCCTGATACATCCCTCTGTGGCCCATCAGGACTGTTCCATCCTTACCTGCTCTAGTTTTATGATCATTCTTAGATCAGGCCTCTTAGCAGGCTGTGGCTGTGGCCGCCCGGGCCCCCTGGCTTTCTGTGGAGGGAGGCGGGCCACACTTGCTTTCTGCACTTCCCTCGCACTAGCACTGGCCCAGGCATCCACTCATGGATGCCCAGGCGAACTCGACACAACGGGGAAGGAACTGGCTGAATGCCACCGTTTGCTGTTTTGCCTCGCAAAACCTGTCAGCGATGGCATTAAACGCACCGGCAAACAGGCCAGAAGGTTTAACAGGGGCGTTCAGCAAGGAGACCTTATCTTTGTCCCCCATCCCTGAGAGGTTGAGCCATAGGTGCCTCTCCTCCACAACCAGGCTACCCATTGAACGGCCGATATGACGGGCCGTTTGTTTGGTCGCCCGGAGAGATAAATCTGGGGCGTGGCACTGCTCTGCCACTGCCTCGGGCCCAATTCCCTCCCCAGTATCGAGCTCACTCAGCAGGTCTGCTTGGTAGGCCTGCAACACTGCCATTGTATGCAGTGACCCACAAGCAAGACCCACTGCCGCATAGGCTTTGCCCACCAACTCTGAGGTGGCCTTACATGGCTTAGAAGGTAAAGTTGGTCTCTGTAAATTACCTGCCGCTGATGGAGAGAGGTGGCTCGCAAGCGCCTCCTCCACCTTTGGCATCACTAAATAGCCATGCTGCTCACTCCCCATGATAGCTGAGTAATCAGACGTTGCGGGGTTATAAACACAGCTAGTGTATGGTTTTCCCCAGAAGCATGATATCTCATGCACTTCTGGAAAAAAGGGGAGTTTTATGCTTTGTGAGGGAGCTTTATATTTATTTTCACTGGAGAGGAAGCGCTCATCCAGCCTGCTACAAGCCACTTCCTCTTCCCCGGGCCAGTCTATATTCACCTTTTCAACTGCCTTCGTAATCACCTCTTTATATGCTTGAGAGCTGCTGTCGGTTTTTGGTGCAATGGCACCCTCTACCGACTCCTCGGAGTCAGCGAGGGTGTGTTGGCTTTGCACAGGGGAAGGAGGAGTTACGACGCGAGCTCCAAAGTCAGGCAGACAGCCGGACCCAGAAGACAGCAATTCGTCTGCAGCTCCTCTTCCAAATCCATACGAGAACCCGACGACCATTGGCTGGCAGGCTGCCTTGGCAGCGGCCAGCCCAGATCCACGAGGCTCTAAAACCCAACTCCCTTCGGATGAGAAGAGAACGAGTCAAGAGCAGAGCTGCCTAATTGTGAAATGTTCACAATGCTGACAGACAGACCCCTCGAGGGCTGCTGCCGCATGCTCTACGCCCAAACACTTCACACAGAAAGCGTGTCCATCTCCTCCCGTGATGAGACGGGAGCCAGGCGTAATTCTTTCTCGCTCATTCTTTCCCTCTCTTTTCTGTTCTTTTTTTCTTTAAAAAGGGATAGAAAAGTTGAGAGATTTTGAGAAAATACAGAGTAGAAAGCATTTTTTTTAAGCATCTGTCACACAAACAACAGACATGCAGTCTTGCTGAAGATAATAAGGCTGGCGGCGTGGTTCACAGGTGCCTTATATATATCATGCGACGTGCTTAACTGCCACGTCACCTGATCATTGCAGGCCTGAGTAGAGTCATGATTTTACACAAGCTTCAGATACCGGTCACGTGCGTAAGGGCCCTTCCCATACTGTTATGCTAAATGCAACATCGAAGTTCCCTTTGAAAGGGAACACATGGGGTTTATGAAGACATCACATATTACCTAGTGTTGGAAATACAATTTAAATATGAAGTCTAACATAAAAGGAAAAGGAATTTTAAAGGAAACTTGATTATGGTCAGAATTGTTTTTTGTGTGTGTATAATGTACTTTGACACCTCAACTTGAAGAAATCATAAATATATTTTACCAAAGCAATATGGACAGGTGTAGCTGAAAAAAATTTAATATTGTGGAAAAGTTTTTTTTTTTCTATAATTTAATTCACAAATTGGAGCTTTCATATATTCTAGATTCATTACAAATATTTGAAGCCTTTTTTTTTTGGTTTCGTTATTGATGATTATGGCTTACAGCTCATGGAAATCAAAAATACAGTATCTCAAAATATTAGAAAAAAGAATTTATAATACAGAAATGTTGACCTGAGAAGGGATCTAATCAGCTAATTAACTCATAACTGTCACGTTGATCATGTAATGGAGGTTAGGACAAATGCAAGTGCAGATACGAGCTTTATTAGATGAGAGATAGGCAGACAAATCCAAATCGGGAAACACAGATTTGGTCAAAACAAGAAAAGGGTCAGGCGATCGGCAGTGCTATGCTATAAACAAGATCAAAACCATAAAAAAACCACAAGGAACAAAGGCTTGGCACGGTGAAAACACTCACGCAACACTTCAGCAAGTACATAGATACACTAGAGGTTTTAATAGCAAATGTAGTCAGGAGTGAAACACAAAACAGCTGAGAATAAAAGGTGAAACAAAGAAATCAACCAATGACAAGACAGGGGCGGAGACAGGACATAAACCGTAAAAAAACACACGTGTCAAATGTAAACAAAGTCAATGTCACTGAAAAACCCGCAAGTGTGCGCTCGCGCTTCAGGTTTCAGAGTACATCCTGTTTCCACTGATCATCCTTGAGATGTTTCTACAACTTGATTGAAGTCCACCTGTGATAAATTCAGTTGATTGGACATGATTTGGAAAGGCACACAACTGTCTATATAAGGTCCCAAAGTTAACAATGCATGTCAGAGCACAAACCAAGCCATGAAGTCCAAGGAATTGTCTCTAGACCTCCGAGACAGGATTGTATCGAGGCACAGATCTGGGGAAGGGTACAGAAACATTTCTGCAGTATTGAAGGTCCCAATGAGCACAGTGGCCTCCATCATCTGTAAATGGAAGAAGTTTGGAACCACCAGGACTCTTCCTAGAGCTGGCCGCCCGGCCAAACTGAGCAAACAGGGGAGAAGGCCCTTAGTCAGGGAGGTGACCAAAACCCTGGTGGTCACTCTGACAGAGTTCCAGCGTGTCTCTGTGAAGAGAGGAGAACTTTTCAGAAGAACAACCATCTCTGCAGCACTCCTCCAAATCAGGCCTTTATGGTAGAGTCACCAGACAGAAGCCACTCCTCAGTAAAAGGCACATGACAGCTCACCCGGAGTTTGCCAAAAGGCACCTGAAAGACTCTCAGAGCAAGACCAAGGTTGAACTCTTTGGCCGGAATGACAAGCGTCATGTCCGGAGGAAACCAGGCACCACTTATCACCTGGTCAATATCATCCCTACAGTGAAGCATGGTGGTGGCAGCATCATGCTGTGGGGATGTTTTTCGGCGGCAGGAACTAGGAGACTAGTCAGGATCGAGGAAAGATGAGACATCCTTGATGAAAACCTGCTCCAGAGCACAATTTACTAATCAGACATCAAATAAATCCCACTGGAATTCTCAATATACACAAACTCATTAGAACTGTACTGTTGGGAGGCTGTCAGACGAGGGAGAGGAATGAGATTCCAAAATTGAATCTGAACTGGACTCATGCCCAATTCTTGTAGGACACACTGGAGATCACATAGGTCTGCTGTGAACAGGACAGCGTTATCATATCTGAATATATGGCATTTCATTTCACTGGTATATACATGTACTATATGATGCAGTCTGAACCAACACTTTCGGAATCAGTAAACTACAGCCATTAGCTACACATTCCTGAATGCAAGAAAGTGAACCACAATTTACTCATAATTTGTGACATGAAATCTTGAAGTTCATGTCGCAAAGTTGGGGGTGGTTTATCTCCCTGCTCGATCTGGGAAATTACATGCTTTATACTTTGATCAGCTCTTTGTTTACTCACAAGCTCTGCCTCAGTTAAGTGGGGGATATCTGGCAACCCACCAAGGTGATCTTCTTGCCTATAACTGTCAGGCACAGCAGTAGGTGAGATGGTAAGAGTTTCGACTAAGGCAACACTATCTGTAAAATCTTGGTCATCATGACTGACACTGTAGATGAACTGTCTCTCACAGATTGCTTGCACAACAGCTTGATCTACAGCATCTATGTTTTCTGGATCAGAGAGGTGACCCTGAGTGAACTGTCTTATGCGCTCTCTCTCTTTTTGAGATTTAAGATCTCCATCTGCAATCCATCTGCATCACCGTTTTGCTTTCCTGGACGATAGAGGAGTTTGAATGAGAATGTGGACAGTGCTGCCAGCCATCTATAGCTTGTCGCGTCAAGTTTTGCTGAGGTCAGGATGTATGTCAGTGGGTTGCTATCAGTAACTACAGTGAAGTGGTTGCCATAAAGATAAATCACTGAATTTTTCTGTCACTGACCACTTGAGTGCCAAAAATTCCAACTTGTGTGCTGGATAGCGACTTTAACTCCTTGACAACCCACTACTTGTATAGCCTATGACTCGAAGCTGGCCCTCCTGTTCCTGATACAAAACAGCACTGAGCCCAGTGGTGCTTGCATCGGTGTGGAGTATATAGGGCTTCTGGGGAGCAGCAAAACCTAACACAGGGGCGGTGGTAAGGCTCTCAACAACCAGGTCAAACGCTTGCTGGCAAGCGGGTGTCCAGCGACTCCCAAAGACCTCCTTTGGGTTGTAGTACTGACCGGCTTTCTCTTCTGACTTTAATTTCTTGTGAGAAGGTGGGTAACCAGAGGTTAGATTGTGGAGGAGCTTCACGATGTTAGAGTAGCCCTTAACAAACCTCCTGTAGTACCTAGCAAACCCAAGAAAATATCTCAGCTCTCGCAGGTTGTTTGGGACTGGCCAAGTCTTAAGAGCAGTGATCTTCTCCGGATCAGTCTTGACTCCATTCCTGGAAACCACATGCCCAAGATAACGGATTGACGTCTGGAAGAAGACACTTTTCAGGAGCTAATTTCAACCCAAACTCTTTAAGGCGTGTGAGCACGTTCATCAGCCTTGCTTCATGCTCCTCTAGAGTCTTTGAGAACACAATCAAGTCGTTGATAAAGATTAGCACATCCTTTAAATGCATGTCCCACATGCACTTTTCCATTAATCTTTGAAATGTACTCGGCACATTTGTCACTCCCTGTGGCATTTGGTTAAATTCCCAGAACCCAAGAGGACACATGAAAGCGGTCTTTGGTTTGTCGGCTTCCTCAACTTCAATTTGGTAATAACCACACTTTAAATCAAGGACGGAGAACCACTTGGAACCGCTGAGCGCTGAGAATGTGTCTTCCAGCTTTGGAAGAGAGTATGCATCCTTTATGGTCTGAAGATTTAGTGTATAGACCTGTAGTCTATACACAACCGAACCTGGCCATTCTTTTTTCTGACCACCACTATCGGTGACGAGAACGGTTACTCTGACTCTCTGATAACTCCTGGATCAAGAAGCTCCTGAATGTGTTTTCAAACAGCTTCGATGTCTTGTGGGTGTATTGGTCGAGCACACTGTTTAAAAGGAGTTTCATCTGAGAGTTATGTTGCGTGCTATTTTATTTGTCTGGCCAAAATCCAGGTCATGTTGTGCAAACACGTCGGGCATGTTGTTGAGCTGCTGAGTGATGCGTTCTTTCCATTCAGATGGAATTGGGGACTCATCAAAATTGAAGTTTAGGTCATGCTTTGTGTTTGACTAAGCCACTGGTGACTTTGAAAGTGGTTCTGATTGTTTTACTACACTGTGCTCCTGTAACAAGATGCTCTGGTAAGCAGTTATCTCTGCAATTGCACACTTAGCGGGAATGACTATATCATGGTCAGACTCATTACTGATGATAACTGGTAGCCTATATGGCCGCTGCTGGGGAATGTCGACTAGGCTAGCTTTTACTAGCAAGCCGCCCGGCAAGGTGGGTAAAGATGGCTGCTCAATAACTACGGACTTCTCACTCTGGAAGCAATTAGCTACAGCAACTCCCTCAACCACTACAGTTTCACCAGCTTGAATGACTTCAGAGTTTCTGCCTTGCAATGTCACTACACCATGGTGACTCTTGTTGGTCTGCTTCTGTCTGAGCTCAAGACATTTAAGAACTGCTCTATAGCCATGTGGGATGGGTTAATGGAGTGTCAGTCCGGCTTCGGAGTACATGTCATACAATACATCAAGGGTATTGGTGTCTATAAGCACAAGAGACTGTGATGTGGCTCGGATGTCAGGAACAACCAAACGCTCCAATAAACTCTTCTGGAAAAGTTAGTCATTTCTATGTAACCTAAGTAAGGTACAGACTGTCCATTCACTACCTCCACCTCCAAGAGATCATGCAGTGGCTTAATCTCCTGCTCTGAAAAGTGCTGTTCATAAAATGACAGGGGAACTGTTGTTACTTGTGAACTCATATCAAATAGGCAGTTGACTTCTTCACCTTTTATGTTGACTTTAGCTGTACTCTTGGTGCCAACCAACCCCTTAGGAAGTTTAAAAGGGTGGTTCTTACTTGAATGTTCTAGACTGGCACATACTTCAGCCTTGCCTTGGCTGTTTATGTCTGCGGGACGTTGTTGACTCTCTTCAGCCCCTGTTTGTCCCACAACAGGAACTGTTAGTCGTTTAAAGGTAAGGCGAGACCGTTTTGTGTTTCCCCACATTTGCTGCTTCTTCTCTAACTGTTTTCTCTTTTCGGCTACTAAAGCAGGGTTTGCCCTGTCTGTGCAAAATGGGGCAATGTACAAATCTTCCCCACAGTTAAAGCAGTACCAAGGCCTGGGTCTGTTAGTCTGTTTTTTCTTTGTCTGTTAGTCTGTTTTTTCTTTGTCTGTTTTAACATGTCCGTTTTAGCACTGTCTAGTTTTGGTACTTTGCGTGGACTTTCCCTGCTGCTCCCGTTATCAGCCCCCTTTGTTTTTTTCTGTGTCATAAAAGAGGTTAATTGGCTTTGCAGACTGGCTACTTGCCTCCTAAGATCCTCAATAACACTGAGACTGACCTCTGACTTCTCTTTTGGCTCTACACAGGCCCACACGCTTTGGAGCTGAAGCTGGCCACGTTGCCTGGTGGTGCCAATGTGTTTTTTCATGCGACTAGCTTTTGCTAGCTGTCGGTCTTCTTCCGTTCTTAGTAACAGCAAGAGGTCGGCAAATGTAGGGGGGTTGCTTTTCTTCAGCTCAAGTTGCAGGCCAGAGAGCAAAGAATTGTCCCAGCACCCCCTACAGAACTGTTTGTAGGTGTTTATCTACCTCGTTAGATGCAACCCCACCCCTTCTCACAGCTAGGTTTAATGCTAATTGCAATCGATGAAGATAAGTGGAGGGCTTCTCACCCGGATCCTGAAGGGTGTTCATAAACTGGGCAAAAAGTTCCTCCCCATCCTGAACAGTACCAAAGGCTGAGTCCAAGAGCTGCAGGTAAGCGGTGTGGGGTGATTCAGGCCGTAGCCCTTTGACCATATCGGCTGCAGGCGAAAGTAGACATTCAAGAATTCTTCTTGAGATCTAGAGATGGAACATGCTGGGATCATTTAAAAGCAGTTCAATGTGTGAGCGCCAAGTGTCGTAATCAGCTTCATTACTGGGTCTGGGAATCTTTCCAGAAAAGGAACGAAGCCTCACTAGAGATTGTAAGTGTGGCCTAACATCTTCCCTCCTTACAATATGCTCAACTACCATCTCCTGTATTTCTTCTGGGGTTATGTTGCTCACTGAAAGGGACAGAGCTTTCCTTCCATTAGTGAACAGGACTGAATCAGTGGCACTTAAGCAATTTCCTTCCAGAGGGGAATCCAAGAGCGAGACGAGGGGCTGTTGATCTTCGGGGGTAGGAGGTTGAAGTGTCACAACTGGGGTCTCAACATGTGAAAGGGAGACTTCTGTAACTACGGGTTTCATAGCTTTAATATCTTCACCAATCCAAGACATCATCTCTTTCAACACCTCCCCATAGTCTTTGCCACTTAGCTTGGCTAAGCCCTTTAACTCAGTTAGGTATGTTTTTGTAACATTACTGCCAATCTGAGTAGTGTACATACTGCTTAATGCTTTTACACCATATTTAGCACATGGATCACCCTGCACTGTGTATGTGTATGGCAAAAGTGGCTCTAAGTCCTCAAAGCTGAACTGCTCGAAAACTCAATGATCAGGTTTTGGTAAAATTCGGATTTGGAATCATCAACGGAAAGGGCTTTTCCGATGGAACCATACTTCTTAAGGAAGTCAACAACTTGCTCATCCTGATCCGCTACCTGGGTTACCCCACTAACGATCACTTCATTCGGAATTTTAACACCTGACTTCCGTATGAAGTCCATTTTGTACATTCTTTCAATATTGATATTCAATGTCTCTGGCTCCTGGCTGGCTCGCCACTTTATGTAACCCTTATTACGAGGTAGTAAGAATGTACATAGGTGTAGTGGTCTAAAGTAGTCTTAGAGGTTATCAGTAATATGAATTTGGACCAGAATCAGAAGACTAAATTGCTAAGAGCCTGAGAATTGAAGGTCAATAAAAAGAATACCAAACCAGAATGACAGTTTGCATAAAATGTATTAAATACAGAGGGCTGGTACATACATATACAAAAACAGTTATGAAAAAATAACAAACTAAGATAATAAAGTGCGCACCTAAATAAATCCCCTTTTAAATTCCCTTGAGCTCAGTTCGTCCTCAGTTTCACTTGCCTTTGTTGACAACATTGGGCCCTCTTTAGTTCGTGTTAGTGTTTGTCCTACCACCATGAAGATGATGATCCTGGCAATCCGTCTAAAGTCAGAGTCACAAACACGGTTGGCTCGCCACCCAGCCACCCGGACTGGGAATCTATGAATCTCTGGGAGAACACCTGGAACGTGGGGATCTTTCCGTGGAAAGGATCTCCGCACGATGTTTCCAACTCTTTACCAAAACTTGACCTATAAATTAGGCCAGATCATTTCTCTCAATTACCATTCAGTGAATTAATGGACTGCTACAGGCTCCTATAAAATAAAATGAGATAATACTTCAGTGCACCTATAATGCAATGTCAAAATCTCTCTCTCGATGTACAACAGCTCTTATGTTTCTTCTCAGATATCAAAACTATATGAATCACAAATTACATCCTTCATAAAAACACATTTCTAACTCAAGTTGTATGAAACCTTAGTAATGTTCGCAGTATGAAGAATAAAACTCATGAAAACATTGATCAACTTGTATTACTTTAAATTAGAGGCATTAAGGTGTTAGTGCTTATTTATCCCCCTCTGCACCGGTAACAGTGGAAAGAATGCACTAAAAATTGTACCTCTTTAACCTCCAGTAAACATTAACTTTTAACATCATTATTTAACAAACTAACCATTTAGCAACAGTAAGGAAAAGTAACATTTCTTTTTATAACCCACAAACAAAATCATTAGTTGTTTTCAAAGGTATTAACCAGTAGTCCGCTAGCCTGTTGTGGCTAATTACCATATTAGCATTTGAATACAGCAGGCTCACATCAGCTTTCCACCATTAGCACCTTTGCATTGCTTACCCATTAGTGCCAATTAGCATAAATGCTAGCGAACTCATAGTAAACTCAGCAGGCTAGGTTAAATACCAATGGGCATCAAAAGCCTGAGGCCTGTTAGCATGGATGCTAGCGAACTCAGAGGCCTAGCGCCAGGTAAACAACTCACCATTTTAGCAGAATTCACTGCCTTTAGCTCCGTGACAACAGTGGATTCAGGCACAGCTCTCTTTTACTCTCTATATTACAACAAGATATAGTCAGTATAAGCAATAATGAGTACAGAACTTGTTTAATTCACTCCATGTCATTTTTCGTCTTACCAAGTGGATAACACAGCCTCCTACGCTCAGGTGCAAGCGCCAAAAGAACGTGCAGAGACACTAACCTAGAAGTGTAACTGTAACAGAGCCTAGCTGGCAGCTGATTGGTCAGCTCAATGCCTCATAAAGTTCACCCATTTGCTCACTTACAAATCCATCAAAGATAACAAGAAAATCAAAGTTAACCCTTTTGTGACTTGGTTAGACAGCTATATAGTGTTTCTCATTATTAAGCCTGGGCTACATCCGCATCAATCATCAATATTCACAAAAGATTTGGAGTATGTATGCACTTTCAGTTATATGCATAGTGGAAAGTGTTTGCTTTTCAAATGGATATAAAACCTAATGAATCAGTCAACAATGTTACATAATGACATGTTTGTATGGATGAGAAAAGAAAAAGAATCACAGAAGTTATAGATTTAAATTCAAGACATAATCATAAACACTCACATTATGTTTCCTGCCACCTTTCCTGGCTGGGGCATTTTTTTGATAGCTGCAGATGGCATCTCTGCTACTGGAAACAGCATATTCACGTCCATGGGCTCGTTCGGCAATATCTGTAACATAAATATCAACAAAAAACATTCAGCCTTGGAATGCAATAACAGAGAAAATGTCCAATTTCTGGAGGCATGTACTGTCATATATATATTTTTTATCCTTCATACTCACGGTGTACAAGGCGATACACTTCATCATGATCAGTTTACCACAGCCAGCTTACCACCTTTTGACACTTTCAACGAAAACATACACCACAGGCTGTTCTCCCCGATTCTTTGGAGGATGGAGCGAACTGTCTCTCCGATGCTGCTCCCCCTCATTGTCTTCAAGTAAGCACGCTACAAGAAATTCAAATAAAAAATCTCTGGAATACATGGTCCAACATAAGATACAATTCCGTCATTTAGTCACGTAGGATTGTATGACATAATTTTGATATTATGATTAAAAACTTCAGTTCATGTAAACATATAGATTTATTATTCTGAGATTTATTATTATTATTCTGAGTCAAACTCTGTGTGAACATTAAAAAGCGTGACTTACAAAACAGTTGCGAAGTTTTTCGCTATTCTTCAGTTGTTCATTCGTCTAACCCCTGAGAGATTTGAGAGGTCGTGGTAAGGCCACCAAGCCTTCATCTGCCTCTGGCTTGACGTGACTGAGCACATCAGCCACTATTGTACACAGGTCATCAACGTCCTTTCTTATCTGACGCATAGTGGTTTCCAACCATTGTACCGTTGCAGCATGAGTTTCATAGTTTGCAAATGATTCATCAAGCTGCAATATGAACAAACTATTTATCAAAAACAGACTATATCTTAATTTGACAAATTGTCATGCATCTGACCTATGAATATTCACAAAAATAGCACAAAGTACTCACACAGAACGCACAGGGGTGGACACCAGGATTGAGTCCAGCTCAGTGAAAACTCCACTGCCATCTAGGCCACTGAATGTCTGGTTATCCTGTGGAGTAGGGTGAATGTCCACCTGAACTTCCATATTTAATGATGTTGATGGGGGACTGGCTGCTGTTACGACCCCGGTCTAGGGCCGAGGTGTAACACAAAAGAAAGTATAAATAAACATAAGGTAGACACACGTCTTTCAAATCTTTGATATCTACAAATTTAATGATTACAAGAAAGAAAGTAGAATAATCCAAAACAAACAATCACTAAGAAAGCCAATGTCTTCAGGGCTGGGCAAGGCCAAAATAAGAAACAGAACCGTAACTAACTTGCCCCGTACCACTTTAAATTACCTAACAAAAAAAGGGTAGTTCAAAAGAAAATACAGAGTCTTACCTGACTCCCTAACTAAGGTAAACACAGCGAACAAAAGATACACCCAAAATAAATGGCACCCAGTCCCTACTGTTTTCGTGATTAGTAGAAAAGTACTATTTATAAATGGAAGATATTTACAACGGAAGATATTTACAATGGAGGCGTACACTCAGCCACAACACAAAACAACACGGGGGAATGGGACAACACAGATTCTACCACTCACTCACAACACAACAAGCAAGCGATCTCACAAATATTTGCTATTCAAAAGTATGCACACAATCAGATACGCCACACATCCGATTCCTCATTCCTCATTCCTCCCGACACATCGTTCTTCCGCCTTTTAAATCAACGCCCAATCTTCTCCTCTCCAATCCCGGTGCAGCACGTCAAATTTGGGCGGAGCAACCTGTGAGAGCGAAACATGGGGAGGGACAGAGAGAGAGAGAGAGAGAGAGAGAGAGCGCTCACACACACACACACACACAATACGTCTCCTGACGTAACACTGCCGTGTCTCCACACAGATGTTTTCTTTTTGGTGGTGAGCGATAAATGGAGGTGGAGAAGGGGGATGTGACACCTGCTTCCCTTTTGAGGTGTTACTTGACTTTTTTTCATTCTCTTGCATTTTTCATTATCCTCCTGCTTTCCTCTGAGTCATCAGAGTCCTCATTATTCGCTTCAGCAAACATCCTCTTACGGTGCGGTGCATCGACATCCATGCTCGAGATGTGAGTTGTGAGACCAGAATGTATGAGCTCTAAGAGCTCAATGGGGTCCCTGATAGACCTTCCAGGACCACAGAAAGGTCCCAGGAAGTTATGTGCAGCCTGCAGATGGGCCTCAGTCAGCTGACACCACGCATAAACCTCGAAGTTAGAGGATGTTGCCCCACAGAGACTCCATCAAAAGGGGCTTGGCTGGCCGAAATGGAGGCCATGTAAACCGTGATTGTAGAAGGAGTCCACCCCGCTGAGAAACGTTCTTGTAAGAACTCCAGGACTGTAGCCATTGTGCAGTTCACTGGATCTACAGTGGATCCCTGTGGATGGGAATCTAGCAGGGATATTATCTCTGAGAACCATACTCAAGCTGGCAAACAAAGTGCTTCTAGCAGCAGACATATACTGTCTTGGTGAACTGTCGCTAGAACTTGTGGGAGCAGAGCGATCGGGGAAAAGTGTACAGATGTGACCTTGGCCACATGTGCACCATGGCGTCCAGCCCTAATTGTGTGGGAGGAGTGAGGGTGAACCACAGTGGGCCGTGTGTTGTCTCCTTGGAGGCAAACACATGCAGTCCTGCTTGGCCAAACCTCTGCCATATGGACTCCACCACTTGTGGATGGAGCCACCCACCAATCCATGGTCCTCAGCCCCTGCCTCAACAGGATGTCTCTCCCCACATTCCAGTTGGCCAGAATTTTCATTTCATTCTGGGCAGAGGGAAAGTTTTGTCAGTGAGAAGAATTAGTTGCACCTGCCTGAACAGGGGGCACAGAAAAATCCTGCCTAGTGGTCAATATATGAGACCACTGCTGTGTTGTCTGTAAACACATGGTGACCTCTCAGTTGAGGAAGAAGGAATTTCAGCGCTAGAAATATGGCCCACATTTCTAAGCAATTTATATGCCGCTCCAGATGAGGGCCACTCCAGAGACCGTGAGCTGGACAGCTGTCTAAGACCGTGCTCCAGCCCATGAGGGAGGTGTCTGTCATTACTGTCTTGCGCTAAGGAGACACCCCTAGAGTGTGACCCAAGGCTAGAAACTGGGGACACTCAAAGTCTCAGAGCACGTAGGCATCGCCACGTGAGCACGTAGGCATCGCCACGTGAGCACGTAGGCATCGCCACGTGAGCACGTAGGCATCGCCACGTGAGCACGTAGGCATCGCCACGTGAGCACGTAGGCATCGCCACGTGGTTACTCTCAGAGGTTTTGTCCTTGGACGAAACCCCCAACTTCTCAGCCACCACTGAAATGGTCTCCTGTGCAATATGCCCAATGGTATGACGTTGGCTGCCCATAAACTCCAATAGTCTTCCGTAGAGACTGGAGCGGATGCCAAGATCCAGCTTTATCTTGCTCAATGTTAAGAGGATTGACCCTACGCATGTTGGGGATAGAAATGCCCTCATCATAATAGAATCCTTATAACCCCTAGAAAAGTTGTCCACTGCACTGGAAAAAGCTAACTTTTCTGAGGTTCAACCTGAGCCCCAAGTTCTTCATGTGGGAAAGAACAACATCTCAATGTTGAACCACCAGTTATCTGGATCATGCTAGGATTAACCAGGTTGTTTAGTACAAGGATTCCCTGAAGTCACAATGGAGCCAGAATGACATCCATGCACTTTGTGAAGGTGCGAGGGGATAAAGCTAGCGATATTTCTATGTGGAAATGTGCACCTTTTAGCTCTATCCAGCTGGGAGGAGCACCCTTGGTGTGTGTGTGTGTTGGGGGGGGGGGGGGGGGGGGTTATGTCACAGTCTCCCCTTTAGGCAGCGCACTTGGAGAGCAAGGTGTGCGAGTGCCCAGCAAGCGCCCGCTCTCCAAATGTTGACAACTGTGACATTGTTTACTGTGGACATGGGTGTTTGTTTGTTTCTGTTCTGTCTCCTCCCTGTACTGTCATTGGTTGTTGTTTGAGGGTGTGTCTTCAGTGTTTTCAGCTGTCAGCACTTAGCGCTGATTATTTTTGATATATATACCACGAGCCTTCCAGTACACGGCGCGGAGTATTACATATAGTATAGTTAGAATAGTTAGATAGTTAATGTTATGTTCCTTGATAGATTTAGTTAGTTTAAACTTTAGTTCATTTAGTCCACGTTGGTTTTTCCGCTCCCAGTTATAGTTCATGTTTCTTGTTTTGTGTTTTGACCTTGTTTTCTGTGACCACGACTTCGATTCCTGCTTTGCCCCATTTATGCCTGTTTGCCGATCGCCTGATCCACTGCTTGTTTTTGACTACACATCTGTTTCATGATTTGGATTTATCTGCCTGTCTCCTTTAAATACAAGCGTCTTTACCTGCACCTGCTTCCGTACTCAACTCCCTTACGTTTCACGACGTGACACCAATAAATAGGCATGGTTTTACACAAGCTTCAGATGCCGGTCACGCGTGACAGGCGCTCCCCATATTGTTATGCTAAACGCAACATCGAGTTCCCTCTGAAAGGGAACACTCCCTCCCTGGTGGTCCTGGCCCTCTGGGCAAAATGTGCTCACAGCCCCTCAGGTCCCAAGGCAGACATTGTCCACAGATAGCAGGCTCCTCAAGGCGCTCACACTTTGAGCTCGCGCTTCGGGTTTCAGTTTCGTGCTCCAGCACTTTGTGCGAGGGGAAATCGTGATAGTAAAAAAATTGCTTCAATAAATCTTTGAAAAAAATTACTGTAGGCTAAGAGAGTAGGAGTGACACAGGGTTGTTACAAATTAATAAATGACGCTGTGTTTCATGCCATTTGATGAGCTTGTTTACCTACAAAGGGATTGGTTAAAAATTTGACTATCTCAGTTCTTGTTTCTTCTCCAGTTATATATTTTCCCAAGCCATTTCTATGTCTTGAGAACATCAGCCATCAATCCCAATAATTGGGGTTTAATTTGTATGAGGAGTTGTTAGCTCCACTACAAGTTAGTTGGTTGGTTAACTGGTCATTATCACCTTCTTGAACCGATCACTGGCTTCTGAAGACCATGCTGTCAGGTTCACCAGGACAGAAACATGGACCCAGTGGACACTGTGGATCAGAACCCCAGGAAAAATTCTGTTCTACACATTCTTAAAGCATTACAGATAAAGCATTAATGCTGCATTTTGTTTATTTGGTCTATTCTAGTTTGATAGAATCTGAAATAAAACCCATAAATACAAATACAAAGGCAGATTACATCAAGCTGACTTTTTAAATGTTAAGTTCAGTTACTTTAGATATTAGTTTAAATTTAAATGGAGCATTGGTTCCCCTAGATTCAGAGTCACCACTGAAAATGTGTAATTAAATTACTGATTGTCTTAGTCATGTAGTAATTATTAATTTTTTTAGATTGTTTAGTAATGTGTAATCAAATTCTCGACTGTTTTAGTTGGTAAATTGTGATTTAATCATTGTATAAAAATTATTTAAATGATTACATGATTTAAACTATATTATTGTGACTATTAGCTTTTATTAGCAGTTCCTTCTTCTAGTGTGTGTTTACTTAAAATATACAGTATTTAGGCCAGGTTCCCTAACTGAGGCTGAATGTTAAGCCAGGATGCTGAAGATGTGATGCTACGTGATGTGATGTGATGCTATGGAACTTCATGAATATTTATGATGCTAATATATCAGACTATAGAAAGAATATTTTCATTTGCTGAGACCATTCATCATGTTCACCATTATATTCACGTGTCTGTGGCTTTCACTGGGTGAGTTTTCATTTTTGTTATGCAAAAATACTAAGTTCTGAATTAAGGATGAGTTAGTCTGTGTTTATGATTGTTTGAGTATGATTTATTCAACACTTTATTATTCTTTTTTATTAAAAAAATAATATACTCTCTTCTCTATGAGAGAAGAGAGCCACTTGTTAGTCACAATGTTGTAGATGAAGGTGATAATGTTACTCTGTCCTGCAGCTACAAAGGCTTCAGTGCAAACATATATAATGTGCAATGGTACAGGCAATATCCAAAATCTAAACCCGACTTCTGTTACGAAGTGTAGACAGAGACAAGCGCGGGCGAGCGGAGAGATGGCGTGTGACTGAACACAAAACGAGAATCGAATCGGGACAGAGCAGGTAAGTTGTGTATCAGGGACATAGGCAAAAGCATAGTGAGAGACGAGCGTGAAGTCGAGCACCAGGGAAAACACTTATAATGAAATCGGCTTGGTAAACAAATAGAGACGAGGCTGCTGAGCGGTTACTTGGCAAGCGGCTAATGGTAGGGAGGCCCTTATATAACCTCAGGTGTTTGCAGGTGTTCGTGATTAGAACTCTGGCGAACTCGAGCGCGGGTATGACTAGGAAGGGTAGTCCTCCTCCGCCACGTCCCTGGGCGGCACTACACTTTGTGAGCTGCCGCGCTGATTTCACCGTGTCGTACCAGAGCCCCCCCCCCAAAGGGCTCACTCCGGGAGCCGGAGTTCCCCAAGGCTTGTCTGGATGAGCCACCTGGAAGTCCTTACGCAGGCCTGCGTCCAGAATGTCTCGGGCTGGGACCCGAGATGCATTTGGTCTTAAAGTGACAGCTGTCTAATAAACCTGCTGCTGTCTGTGTCATTAATGTTAATTAAACAACAAAAAACAAAGAGAAAATAACTCTCACTTATTTGAATGAATTAGTTCAGTAAATGTAATAATCGCTGTATATGCTATATAGATAAGTCTGTTTTATTTTACATGTGATTTTTATTCAATTTCTGTAGTATTTCGTACTTGAATACTACTGAAAAACATCAGAAAACATATTGTTATTGTGAAACAAGATAGTAATCATATCGCCCACACCTAAACATTAGCATTTTGTGACTCCAGTCTTGGATTTCATGTAAAATGTGAAATGTACTTCTTAATCTAGTAAATATTCTAAACCCTGCTGATAGGGATTTTTTTTATTTATTATTATTTTATTTTAGGAATTAAAATGAAAAAGTTACAAGAATATAGCTGTGTTCAGAAATGAGTTTGTTGTGATACATAGACAAATTAAAAGCAGTAACAAAGCTTGTTGTTATGACAGGCTGCTAAATGTATCTCTATTTTTTTTCTCTCTCTCAGCCTATATAACTGTGGGGGAGAGGCAGCAAATAGTTGAAATGTCAACACAAACTCGAACTGTTACATTTATGTTGCCATTGATTTGGTTAAATTATTAATTTAACAGCTCAGTGCTGAGTTTACAATTGTAATTTCAAATCTTTTTTCAATGTAATTACTTTCTGGACTCTGCACGACTCGGCCTGCAGTAACCTGTAGGGATACGGAAATCAGCTCTATGCGAGATATGCAACAGTACCTTCATTGCAGTGATAATGATGTTTATGTATCTGATAAAAGTTTCATTTATGGAAGAAGCACAAGCAATCAGACAATAGAGAGCTGGTGGGGCTTTCTCCGTAAAGAGTGTGTGGACTTCTGGCTCGACCACTCTCACTGACTTAAAGATGAAGGTGATTTTGATGGAGATCCATTGGATCATGGAGATCATTTTGATGGTGATTTTGATGGAGTTATTTTGCTTCCTTGGTTTGATACAGGCAAGTGGCATCAATAGACAGTGGATGATGTACATGTCTAGTCTTCCCTATAGGCCTGTGTTTTTGCTGCAATCAGCAGTCCATTCCAACATCTGAAATGTTTTCCATTACATGCTACATTTTGTGCTTTTACAAATGTAATTTAATTCTACTTTATTTTATTCATATAGCACCATAAACAATTTAAATTGTGTCAAGGCTCTTTACAGGGCCCTGAGCATGAATCCCGAACCCCTTAGAGCAGTCATTCTCAACCAGAGGGGCGTGGAGAGATCGGAAGGGGGGGCGCAAATTGTTTTCAAGAAAAAAAAACCCATAGACAGAGCATCATTTGGGTACTCTGTGTATTTTATTGCTTTACATATAAAATGTGCATAAATAAAAAAAAACCCGCGTTCCCTCTCCCTCTGCATTTTCTTTTTGCTGGGGAGAGGCGGAGTTTAGCCTACCTTTTATCTAGCTGTCAGTGCAGACCAGTGTTGCCAACTTAGCAACTTTTTTGAAAAAAAAAAAGTGCCTAGTGACAAATCTAGCAACTTTTTGGACAAACCGTAGCAACGTTCCAAATGTCACCAGTACTGTCCTGCAAGCGCGAGGTCTTGCTTTCCCACTGCACTCACACCTCTCTCTGAGTATGCTCTGTTCAGTGAGAGCCGGAGATTTAACAATGTCATGGATAACGAGACGTGGCCTTCCTCCCAATTTACATCATTCGTATGCGAATGTTTTTAAAATGCAAAACGAATGGAGTGCAACATGTTTTACATGTAATATAGTCCACGTTATTACAGCCTACTTCAAGAAGTAGTTATAGTGTATAGAAACATTTTTGATCATTCATGTTCCATACCTGTACGTTATATAGTTTTGTAAAAGTCATAAAAGTTATTTTTAAAAATCATAAAAGTTAGGAAAAGTACTAAAACACAAAAGCAAAAACAATTATAGATTATATATATACTGTATGTATATATATATATATATATATATATATATATATATATATATATATATATATATATATATATATATGTGTATGTATGTATGTATGTGTGTGTGTATATATATATATATATATATATATATATATATATATATATATATATACACACATATACATACATACATATATATATATATATATATACTGTCGCGATGGGCAGAGATCCGGCGCACACAAGAGGGAAAACGCTCCTTCTCCGACTGCCGCACCGGCACGACGTGGGCAGCTTCCTGCCGAACATTCCGCCAGCCGGAAGGACCGCCGCGGCAGGGCGGGACTGACGCGACTCCGGCCAGCGATTGGCGGATCCAACGGGGAAGTCCCACCACACAGGCGACGACGGAGGAGGATAAAAGGGCGCGCTTCCGGCCGGGAAGCGGAAGAGAATATCGCGGCGTCAAAACGGACTCCGTGCATGTTTGCAGCGATTCGCAATCTCCGATCACGACGGTAACCTCACGCCCCACGCTAATCTCTCTCTCTCTTTCCCTCTCTCCCTCTCTCCAGGAGGCGTAAGCGCGGACGAGACCGCCGGATAGTGAGAGTCGCACACACGGAGGACGCCGGCCCGGGAAAGCCCCCGCCCCGCCTCGGGAATCCCGCCTCCGCCACGAGTCGACTCCGCCGGCCGTCACGCCTTCACAAAACCCCGCACTCTTCCATTTATAACATGTTCACCTCACCCTAGCCACAATAAAGCACCGTCTGCAACCATCCTTTGGTCTCCTGTGGGTCTGTACGCCGCCCTTCCCCGGGCTAATTCCTCACAACTGGTGGAGGATGCAGGCATAGTACAGACCCACCTACTGCAAAACAAAACAAAACAAAAAAAAAAAAAAAAAAAAATTATAAATAAACCCGCGAGAGAGAGAAAAAAAAAAAAAAAAAAAAAAAAAAAAAAAAGGGGGGGCCCCACAAAATGGACCCCACCCTGCAACACCAGCCTCCAGCAGCACGCCGTGACACAGCAGCTCGCCGAAAGCCTTCAGGTCGCCACACAGACACTGATCGCCATGAGGACTGAGACCCCCGCCGCCTCCACGCCTCTCCCCGACGCAACCAGCGAGATCCGCCGCCTACTACCCCCCCTTGGCCCCGAAGAGGACCTTGAGGCGTACTTCGAGACCTTCGAGAGTATCGCCCGCCGGGAGGGGTGGGACCGTGACGACTGGCCCCGTGCCCTTGGTCCCCTGCTCACGGGAGAGGCCCGAACAGCCTACTATGCCCTCGAGCCAGAGGAGGCTACGGACTACCTGGTGATGAAGGAGGGAGTCCTGGCGTGGTGTGGCCGAACCCCTGGCCAGGCAGCTACTGAATTCCATCGTTGGGTTTATCGATCAGGTGCTCGACCACGTTGCCAGATGAACGCCCTCCTCCGGACCACCAAACGATGGCTCCGACCGGATCGGCATACCGCCTCGGAGGTGGCGGAGAAGGTGGCGGTCGACCGTTTCCTGAGAGCGCTACCCCGGGCAGAGAGACAGGCCGTGGGGGCCCACGCCCCAACTACGCCCCAGGAACTCCTGACTGCCCTGGAGCGAACCTTGGCCACCCTGGAGCTCGACTCCGGGGAGCAGCAGCACCTCGATCGGCCCCTCGGTGCCCAGGGCCCCCGGTCTGACCGCCAGACCCGGCCCCGCATCTGGAGGAACCCACAGAGGGCGCCCACTTGTGAACACCCCCGAGACGAGCCCATGCCTACAGAGCCGGAGAGGGAAGACGCCCGACTGCTTACAAAACCATGGCTGGCAGGCTGCGCCCTCCATCAGCAGCAACCGCCGGAGGCGCCCTCCGTGACGGTGTGGGTCGAAGGGAGACCGGTAACCGCCCTACTGGACACCGGGAGCACGGTGACCCTTGCCCAACCCTCCATCCTGCCTGAGGGGCGCCGACCAAGCGGGACGCTTACCGTGACATGCGTCCATGGGGACACCCGGGAGGTCCCCTCAGCTGAGGTCCAGATCCGGAGCGAAGCCAGCACCTGGCCCCTCCAGGTCGGAATCATCCCCGAACTCCCCGTGCCCCTCCTCCTGGGACGAGACTGGCCAGGATTCCGGGTGGTACCGAGAGCCGAGTCCCGGAGACCGCGGCGGCGGGGGAAGGGGATCCCAACCCGGCCGGCCTACCTGGCCCAGGACGACGGAGAGGCCACCTCAGAAGGTAAGACCCCCCAAACTACTAACCCTCTGTCATCTGTCTTTCCCCAGGTAAACCGGGAGGGAAAGTTCGGCCGGGAGCAGAAGGAGGACGACCGACTGAAGCACTGCTGGGCCCAGGTACGGGTGATAGAGGGGGTCGACCAGAGCCCAGACCTGAGGCTCCCCACATCGTACTTCCTCGTCCGAGGGGGGCTCCTGTACCAACGGGCCTGCCGCCGCGGGGAGCAGGTGGACCTACTGGTGGTGCCCCGAGCCAAGACAGCCGTCTTATTACACCTAGCCCACACCCATCCCCTCGGCGGCCACCTGGGGGCCCGAAATACCCTGGAGAAACTGCGGGACCGCTTCGTGTGGCCCGGGATGGACGCGGAGGTCCGGACCTTTTGTCAACAGTGCCCGCAGTGCCAACGCACGGCCCCGCAGAGGCCCCCGCCGGCGCCCCTGATACCCCTGCCCATCATCGGTGTCCCGTTTGAGCGAGTGGGCATGGATCTCATGGGGCCCCTACCCAAGTCGGCCCGGGGCCATGAATACATCCTGGTCCTGGTCGACTATGCCACTCGGTACCCTGAGGCGGTGCCGCTCCGCAAGGCCACCTCGCAAAACATCGCCAGGGAGCTGGTAATCCTCTTCAGTCGAGTGGGGATCCCCAAGGACGTGTTGACCGACCAAGGTACGCCGTTTGTCTCGAAGCTAATGGCGGATTTGTGTCGTATGTTACAGGTGAAGCACCTCCGGACGTCCGTCTACCACCCCCAAACCGACGGACTTGTTGAAAGGTTCAATCAGACCCTCAAGCGGATGCTGCGCCGGGTGGTGGACGAGGAGGGGAGGAACTGGGACCTCCTCCTCCCCTACGTACTCTTCGCCGTTCGGGAGTGCCCCCAGGCGTCCACGGGCTTCACGCCCTTCGAGCTCCTGTTCGGGCGGCGGCCGCGGGGATTGTTGGATGTAGCCCGCGAAGCCTGGGAGGAGCAACCATCCCCTTTCCGCTCCGTCGTCGAGTACGTGCAGGACATGCAAGCCAGGATTGACAGGGTGGGCCCCATCGTCCGGGAGCACATGCTGGCGGCGCAGGAGGAGCAGAAGAAGGTATACAACCGCCCCGCACAGCCCCGGGAATTCCAGCCGGGGGACCGGGTCCTCCTGTTAGTGCCCAGCAGCGCCTGCAAGTTCCTCGCCCGGTGGCAAGGTCCATACACTGTCCTCGAGCGCCGGGGCCCAGTCAACTACCGCCTACAGCAGCCCGGTAAGCCGAAGGACGGGAAGCTATACCACGTAAACCTGCTGAAAAAGTGGGTGGAACCAACCCCGGTGGTGTCGGCGTTCGCAGCTCAGGACTCGGACCGGGGCAAGGGTAACTTGGTCGGCTTCGGGGAGGACCTCACCCCCACCCAAAGACAGGAGCTTACCGAGCTGACCGACCAGTTTGCAGATGTGTTTTCGGCTGCCCCGGGAATGACTCAGCTGGTCCAGCATGAAATCAAGACTCCTCCCGGTGTAGTGGTGAGACAAAGGCCATACCGTGTCCCCGAGGCCCGGCGCCAGGCCATCGAGGAGGAAGTCAGTCGCATGCTGCGGGACCACATCATCGAGGAGTCCAGCAGCCCCTGGTCCAGCCCCATCGTCGTCGTGCCGAAGCCGGATGGAAGCATGAGGCTATGCAATGACTTCCGGAGGCTGAACCAGGTGTCGGAGTTTGACAGCTACCCCCTCCCCAGAGTGGACGACCTGATCGAGAGGCTGGGGAGAGCCCGGTTCATATCAACCCTGGACCTCACCAAAGGCTATTGGCAAGTGGCGCTCGCACCGGAGGCAAGGCCTAAGACAGCCTTTAGCACGGCCACCGGCCACTGGCAGTACCGGGTTCTCCCCTTTGGGCTGCACGGGGCGCCCGCCACGTTCCAGCGGCTAATGGACATCCTCCTGCGACCCCACCGACAGTTTGCCGCGGCCTACCTGGACGACGTGGTCATACACTCCTCCACCTGGGCTGACCACCTGTTCCACCTCAGGGAGATCCTGAAAGCCTTCCGGGAGGCCGGCCTGACGGCGAACCCAAAGAAATGCCACCTAGGGCTGACGGAAGCCCAGTACCTGGGATACCGCATCGGACGGGGGATGCTGAAGCCCCAACAAAAAAAAATTGAGGCTGTGATGGACTACCCACGTCCAACGTCGAAAAAACAGGTACGTGCCTTCTTGGGATTGGCGGGCTACTACCGCAGGTTCGTGCCTAACTTTTCTGCTGTAGCCTCTCCCCTCTCAGACCTTACAAAGAAGGGCCAGCCAGACCAGGTGAGGTGGACAGCCGATGCAGAAAGGGCCTTCCAGGCCCTAAAAGAGGCCCTCACCAGCGCGCCGATACTCCGCAACCCGGACTTTGACCTCCCGTTCACTGTACATACTGATGCTTCCGAGACCGGGCTGGGTGCCGTCCTCTCCCAGACCTTCGACGGGGAAGAACACCCAGTCCTCTACATCAGCCGGAAGCTGTCCCCGGCCGAGAGGAAGTATGCGGCGGTCGAGCGGGAGGCACTAGCAATAAAATGGGCCATCGAGGAGCTGCGATACTATCTGGCGGGCAGGCACTTCATCCTCATAACCGACCACGCCCCCCTGCAGTGGATGGCCAAGGCGAAGGACACCAACGCCCGGGTAACCCGCTGGTTCCTCGCCTTACAAGACTTCTCTTTTCAGGTCAAGCACCGGGCAGGGGCCCAGCATGGTAACGCGGATGGGCTCTCACGACGAGACGCCCTCTGGGCCCACCACCGAGCGGCAGTAGGCTCGGAGCTGAGGGGGGGGTACTGTCGCGATGGGCAGAGATCCGGCGCACACAAGAGGGAAAACGCTCCTTCTCCGACTGCCGCACCGGCACGATGTGGGCAGCTTCCTGCCGAACATTCCGCCAGCCGGAAGGACCGCCGCGGCAGGGCGGGACTGACGCGACTCCGGCCAGCGATTGGCGGATCCAACGGGGAAGTCCCACCACTCAGGCGACGACGGAGGAGGATAAAAGGGCACGCTTCCGGCCGGGAAGCGGAAGAGAATATCGTGGCGTCAAAACGGACTCCGTGCATGTTTGCAGCGATTCGCAATCTCCGATCACGACGGTAACCTCACGCCCCACGCTAATCTCTCTCTCTCTCTCTCTCCCTCTCTCCCTCTCTCCAGGAGGCGTAAGCGTGGACGAGACCGCCGGATAGTGAGAGTCGCACACACGGAGGACGCCGGCCCGGGAAAGCCCCCGCCCCGCCTCGGGAATCCCGCCTCCGCCACGAGTCGACTCCGCCGGCCGTCACGCCTTCACAAAACCCCGCACTCTTCCATTTATAACACGTTCACCTCACCCTAGCCACAATAAAGCACCGTCTGCAACCATCCTTTGGTCTCCTGTGGGTCTGTACGCCGCCCTTCCCCGGGCTAATTCCTCACAATATATATATATATATATATGTATATATATATATATATACACACACATACATACATACATATATATATATATATATATATATATATATATATATACACACACACATACATATATATATATATATATATATATATATATATATATATATATATATATATATATATATATATATACATACAGTGAGGGAAAAAAGTATTTGATCACCTGCTGATTTTGTACGTTTGCCCACTGACAAAGAAATGATCCATCTATAATTTTAATGGTAGATTTATTTGAACAGTGAGAGACAGAATAACAACAAAAATTCCAGAAAAACGCACGTCAAAAATGTTATAAATTGATTTGCATTTTAATGAGGGAAATAAGTATTTGAACCCTCTGCAAAACATGACTTAGTACTTGGTTTAAAAACCCTTGTTGGCAATCACAGAGGTCAGACGTTTCTTGTAGTTGGCCACCAGGTTTGCACACATCTCAGGAGGGATTTTGTCCCACTCCTCTTTGCAGATCTTCTCCAAATCATTAAGGTTTCGAGGCTGACGTTTGGCAACTCGAACCTTCAGCTCTCTCCACAGATTTTCTATGGGATTAAGGTCTGGAGACTGGCTAGGCCACTCCAGGACCTTAATGTGCTTCTTCTTGAGCCACTCCTTTGTTGCCTTGGCCGTGTGTTTTGGGTCATTGTCATGCTGGAATACCCACCCACGACTCATTTTCAATGCCCTGTCTGAGGGAAGGAGGTTTTCACACAAGATTTGACGGTACATGGCCCCGTCCATCGTCCCTTTGATGCGGTGAAGTTGTCCTGTCCCCTTAGCAGAAAAAAAACGCAAAGCATAATGTTTCCACCTCCATGTTTGACGGTGGGGATGGTGTTCCAGGGGTCATAGGCAGCATTCCTCCTCCTCCAAACACGGCGAGTTGAGTTGATGCCAAAGAGCTCCATTTTGGTCTCATCTGACCTCAACACTTTCACCCAGTTGTCCTCTGAATCATTCAGATGTTCATTGGCAAACTTCAGACGGGCATGTATATGTGCTTTCTTGAGCAGCGGACCTTGCGTGCGCTGCAGGATTTCAGTCCTTCACGTCGTAGTGTATTACCAATTGTTTTCTTTGTGACTATGGTCCCAGCTGCCTTGAGATCATTGACAAGATCCTCCCGTGTAGTTCTGGGCTGACTCCTCACTGTTCTCATGATCAATGCAACTCCACGAGGTGAAATCTTGCATGGAGCCCCAGGCCAAGGGAGATTGACAGTTCTTTTGTGCTTCTTCCATTTGTGAATAATCGCACCAACTGTTGTCCCCTTCTCACCAAGCTGCTTGGCACTGGTCTTGTAGCCCATTCCAGACTTGTGTAGGTCTACAGTCTTGTCCCTGACATCCTTGGAGAGCTCTTTGGTCTTGGCCATGGTGGAGAGTTTGGAATCTGACTGATTGATTGCTTCAGTGGACAGGTGTCTTCTATACAGGTAACAAACTGATATTAGGAGCACTCCCTTTAAGAGTGTGCTCCTAATCTCAGCTCGTTACCTGTATAAAAGACACCTGGGAGCCAGAAATCTTTCTCATTGAAAGGGGGTCAAATACTTTTTTCCCTCATTAAAATGCAAATTAATTTATAAAATTTTTGACATGCGTTTTTCTGGATTTTTTGTTGTTATTCTGTCTCTCACTGTTCAAATACAACTACCATTAAAATTATAGACTGATCATTTCTTTGTCAGTGGGCAAACGTACAAAATCAGGAGGGGATCAAATACTTTTTTCCCTCACTGTAAGCTGGCACACAGTATGTAAATGTGTCATAAGCAGACTAGACAAACACCCATGAAAATATAGGCAAAATAGTGTATTACCAGGCAACATTTAGTATGCTTTCATAAAAACACACTCCATCATTTTTTAACATTGTTTATCAGGTGCCTTACACCTTATCCACAAAGGCTTGTGATGCAGGGGCACTAACGAGATCCAATGCCACAGGGGCAAGTTTTGGATTCACAGCTTCTCTTGATCTCCAGAACTGCAATGGTGTCTCATTAAACACTCCCTGTTTGACTTCGCAGACATACTTCTCTATTTCAACAAACTATTGTTCAGATTATGCTGATTTGGTGGAGGACACGTTGACCTCTATATGGGATGCAAGGAAGTGGTATTTCTGAAGGACAGCAAGGGGGGGCTCCTGTTGGAGTTTGAGTGGCCCTTGCAGTAGCAACATCATACTGAAAAGCAGCTGGTTTATACTTAGCTGCCAGGTTCTGCACAAAGGACTGTGCTGCCCTCTTCAGTGGCACTGTGTCTGGTGACTGTGTCTGGTTTAAAATGTTGTTGTAACAGTGTATTCTGTAAGTATTTTCTGATGTAAACTATGGCTAAGATTTTGATGACAATGATTAAATGCAATGATTACTGCAATTTTAACATTTAAAAATATATTTGTCACTATAACCACACTTACCAACGCCTCCAGTCTCAGTCTCCTACTCATCCTCCTCATCTGACCCCTCCGACTCCATCCACAGTTCATCCTGTTCATCTCCAACACCTGTTGGCTGCACCTGAGAGACAGCACCATCTGACTCACGGCTCTGCTCTCGCTTTTTATCCATGAGCAGCCGCACAGCCTTGACGATGTTGGAGCCATTATCTGTCACAATGATCAGCACCTTGTCTTCTCCTATACCCCATGCGTCTAAGGTCTGATCAATGCAGTGAGCAATTGATTCCCCTGTGTGTGGGTGCTCCAATTGGTGCAGGTTAAGCAGAGCATGGTAAACCTGGCCTTGGGGCGGATGATAAAAACAAGCTGACACACACATGAAAGATGCTGTTAATCCTCTCTTGCTCAACCATCTACACACAGGGTCAGCTTACTTACATCCTTAATGATCTCTTTTAATTTCTGCTTTGCTGTATCCATCTTAGCCACAATAAGGCTGTTGACTCTTGCAGCTCCAGGTATTTTGAACTTTGGTTTGAGTAAAGTGGCGAACTTTTTGAAGGCATTCCACTCACACAGTTGTGTAGACATCCCAGTATCAATAAACATATTAACAATGCTTCCTCCCTCTTGTGGTGTTCCTGAGTATTTACTAACCAGCAGCTATCGGTTCACTGGTGAAAGCACTGCTGTAGCGTTCTCTGTCCTATGGTTGTCTCTGTCATGCTGCCTAGCCCTGTACCTGGGTTAGCTTCTGTTTCAGGGGCGGGGGGCTTGGCATTCATCTTTACCTTATAAATTAAGCTAGATTAGCCTCTTTGTGCATACTTCTCAAATGTACTTTCAAATTCGTGGGATTTTTCCATTTAATAAATTGTCCACATATTTCACCACCTTCCACTGCAAGGCACTTTCTTTTATCTGACACACAGTCATATTCAAAGTAATCCCAAATAGGACTCTGCCACTTTCTTCCGACTTTTGGCACAGCCATGATGCCAGACGAGGAGCATGGACTATAATGTGTTGAATTTGACATGGAATGTCGTAATTTCTAGGTTCCCAGTCGGAAATGTCAACTCTGAAAGATACTTGCTCTATGAAAGACATTGACAAAGATGAAAACTAAGGACATTTACTCTATAATTGCATTTTATTTTAGTTAATTTTGCAAACAGACAATACAGTTTTAGTTAGTTGTTTTTTGTTGGAACGCCTCGTTTTTATTTCGATTTCAGTTAACGACAATGTTTTTTCACACCTAGTTTTCATTATTTCGTTCATTTTTGTTTACGATAATAACCTTGGTCACGCCAGAGTACATGGAGAGGTCTGGACATCCTTCATGTCAGTCCAGTTTCCCCAGTGGACTGACATATACCTCCCGGATCTGAATTATGGATTATGTGACTACCCAAGGCAGATACAATGTCTGTAATACTGTAATAAACTTGGGACATCCAGAACAAGTTTCTGCTCTCTGGAATGTTTCAAGGGCCGATGGCATGCCTGCCAATGGCTCCTTAAGAATGCAAGAGCAGAGCTCCAACCTGAGATCCACATGGGGGTCTCACCTGCCGAGCTCCAGCCAGAGGTCAACATGGCGACCTCCTCCCCAGAGCTCCAACCTAAGACCCGCGAAGTGGTCTCACCTGCAGAGCTCCACTCGGAGGTCAACGTGGCGACGTCATCTCCAGAGCAACAACCTGAGGCCCATGAGGTGGTCTCAGTTACTGAGCTCGAGCCAGAGGTCAACATGGCATCCCTCTCCTCATAGCTCCAACCTGAGACCCACAAAGTGGTCTCACCTGCAGAGCTCCAGCTTAAGACCCACGAGGCAGTCTCATTCCCAGAGCTCCAGCATAAGACCAACATAGCGGTCACATCCCCAGAGCTCCAACATAAAGCCAAGTTTCTGTCCGAGGTCGAAGAGACGACCTCTCAAGCAAAGGTCCTGTCCGAGGTCGAAGAGATAACCTCTCAAGCCAAGTTCCTATCCGAAGTTGAAGAGACGACCGTTCAAGCTAAATTCCTGTCCGAGGTCAAAGAGACAACCGTTCAAGCCAAGTTCCTGCCCGAGGTCGAAGAGACGGCCTCTCACGCCAAGCTCCTGTCCGAGGTCGAAGAGACGGCGTCTCACACCAAGTTCCTGTTCGAGGTCGAACAGGCGGCCTCTGCTGGCCCAAATTTAGCCTATTACCCAAAAACACTTAAAATTCAACAAAGAAGCAAATACTCACATCTGTGAACCCAGTTGGAGATAGGAAAAAAAGACACCAGCCGTGAGTTAGAAGAAGCAAGGGTTCAGATTTATTGTTTCCGTTCCACCACACGAGATCTACACCGATGAGAATTCTCAGAAGTGATCTGACACCTGGAGCTCAAGCTGCAGTATTTATACTGTATTTTCACAGTAGATAACCAATATATTTCAGAAAGACTATGATATCAATACCAGTAGGGTTAAAAAAGAGCTCATCTACATTCATTCAATTCAATTCAATTCAATTTTATTTGTATAGAGCAGCTTTACAGAAATATCAACATGGTATACAGATATTAAAGGTGTGAATTTATCCCAACTGAGCAAGCCACTGAGTGGCGACGGTGGCAAGGAAAAACTATCTAAGATGTTTTAAGAGGAAGAAACTTTGAGAGGAATCCTACTCAGAAGGGAACCGATCCTCATCTGGGTAACAACAGATAGTGTGAAAAAGTTCATTATGGATTTATCTGAAGTCATTACCATTATGTTTTGAAAGAGGCTTATCAAATTTACTAATATGTTTTGAAAGTGGACTTTCTGGATACCATTAGGATAGAAAGTGGGAGAGAGACAAAACAATTTAGAGAGACCTTGGTCTCACTATTATCTCGTGGGGGCAGCTTGACTCAGCTACCCTTATAAATGGCTCCTTATGGTTTTCTCTTAAAATTAAGGCCTTCTTTGTGAGACAAGAATCTTCACCATCTGAATTATGAGTAAGTTTCTTTTACATTTTTCTGTATTTCTGGTTTTTAATTTACTTTCATATTTGCTCTATATCTCTATTTGATATATAGTTATACTGCTTGCAAATGGTTTACTGTACTTCCTACTTCATAATATCATTATTATATTACCCTTCTAATATCCTACATATCCTACTACTCTTTATATTACCCTTCTAATATCTTAATACTCCTTTTTATTATTCTTATAAAGTTATAATGTTATGTGTGTGTGAGAGAGAGAGAGAGAGAGAGAGAGAGAGTGTGTTTGCACTCTTCAGCTCTTATACTTCTCTGTGACTAATAAACCATAGTGTGTTGCTCTTAAAAGATCTTAAAGTGTGAATCCAATTCGTTAATATCCACCTAATACCGCTTCTGTGTGTCTAGGTGCCCGTCGTCATTTTTCCTTCTCTCCTTTACTGGAGGGGCTGGATTTGGATCCGAACACTCACTATCGGCTCGTGCATCTCACTGCTGACATCATGGTGCTACTTAACGTTCTTTGCAGCACCCCCTCTGGAAATGGAAATGCGGGGTCCCCCCCCCTCTCAGATACAGAATCCACCCCGTGAATACGTGTATTGATGCCTCTACACAGACAGACCCTCCGCCTGACCCTGCCTCCAGCTTTCAGTCTGAGGATGATGTCACCTTCTCTGATCTGGGCTCTGACCATTCTTCCCTCTTCTCACCTGTCAGTCCGCCATACTCTCAGTGTTCTCCTTATTTCACCCTTGCTGGCTATCCCATGTCCCCAGGACGTACCCCATTTTCTTCCCCTACCGCTCTCCTCAAGATTACGCGCCCACTAGTCCTGTGAATTTTCAATAAAATTACATATTACTCATACTAGGTCTCCCTCATGTTTATTTCATGTAATTTTTATCCATAACATTTCCCCCTCTGAGGCTATAAAGCCTCATACACTACCTTAATTAAGTGGGTATCTGTGGAGAAACTGGTTCTGCCGCACCCCATGGCCGTCCCCCGCTAGCTGTTGGAGGATTACTCTAACGAAGCCATAATTCCTGCGCTCGTCCTCGTAATCAAACAGGTCCCTTACAGTAACCACTTCTATGCTACACTGATCAGGATAGGAGCTGAGGAGGGTTTGAAGACCTGGTGGGAGACATGCAAGAGGTGTGCGCCCTGGGGCTTCATAGTAGATTGGCAGCTGGAGAATGTGCCTTAGGGCCCCTAAGTCACGTCTACTTTGCGCCGGACCCATGTAGATGTAACTAGCCATAACTCTTAACCCTTAGAGAGAGCACCCTCAGAACCAGTGTGCAAAGGGATCGCAGCACAGCACTCGGGACCAATCATTGCACAGACACCCTCCTCAGGGGCACGCATCTGGTCCAGGACAAAACGGTTCTGAGCAGCCATGAGGGAGGTGGTATTGAGCTGATCATGGACCAGTCTGAATGCACTCACCGAGTAGTTAATGAAGCGTTGCTCGTTGTACCACATGTAATTAATCCACGCCAAGTTGCGGTTGATATGCATGGCCAGGAGCAAAATAGACGCTACACCCCTGCCAACGGCCTCCATGGCTCTGTAGCGAGCAGAAACGCCAATGGGGGTGCCCCCAAAGTCAAGATGGATGGTCTCATCAGTGGGCCAGTCAGAATAGCTCGCTGCACCAGCGTCACGGACATATTGAGTCCACAGGGCCACGTCGTGGCATGAACGGGACCGGCTGGATGACGGTTGGTCAGCCACCAACAAAACACGGGTCTTACCATCCAACCTACGGTGCGCAGCACCCCTGCCATTCCGCAGGCAAAGTCTGGCGTACACGTTGGCCCCCAAAAAACCAGAAATCATCCGCAAGGGGAACAGTACCAACACTAAGATCAGGTAGGGGAATTATCACACTGGGGGTGCATGGGGATGAATCACAGACAGAGAGGGTCTCAATTTGCATATCATTAGTGAACAGGGAGACATTACATCAGGCAGACACGTTTCCCACAGGATACACGCCAACAGAAGAGCAGAGGCTAATGGGAAAGAACAAGGGCAGAGATGGTTGGACGCAAACAAAAGTCGACACTTGAGTGGAAACAGGCTTGCATTGTACATCCATGATGGGCCAAAGTCAGCAGAAAGGGCCCCAAGAAGGCACACAGTAGGACACAAAAAATCAATAGCATAGGGGGTAGTGAGGCATTCTGTGAGGTTCCCCATAGGCAGCATAAAATGGGGGGTGAGGCTACGATGATGACATACGAGACACGAGCGATCTGTCACAGATCAAGCAGTATGGACCATCCATGCCAGGTACATGTTACTCTCCTCCTCCGTAAGTGAGGTGTTATCGGTGGAGATTGAATATCGTTGTAATTTCATTCATTTATGTGCGATAGGAGTTGACATCAGGGCAATGAGGAGGGTGTGGAGAGCCCGGGATGCGAAAGGTGAACCTGTACTATCATGGTAAGAACACACCATAGTCGAGCAAAGGAACGGTAGCCACAGGGGGTCAATAGTGGACAGCTCAAAGGAGCACCTACTCATCCGTGCCATACCAGTAATTCTAAGATGTCCCACGCGAATCTCCCCTGATCAAGCTCGTACTAACTAAGCCTGAGGTCGACGGTTGTTTGTCGGTAGTGTCTTGCAGTAGCGGTCCCTTACCTGGTTCGGCGCAGCTGCAGTGGTTCAAGTAATACCAGTAATTCCTCCCCTGAACTTCACAGGTGAAGGGTCCTTCCCGGCGTCCCGCGAGGGGGCTCTTCCTCTTGAAGATACGAATGTATACCTGGTCCCTGTGTCTTGCAGTAGCGGTCCCTTACCTGGTTCGGCGTGGCTGCAGTGGTTCAACTGATACTAGTAATTCCTCCCCTCAACTTTCACAGCCATGGGGGTTGCAGCGACCACGGTGAAGGGTCCTTCCCGGCGTCCCACGAGGGGGCTTTTCCTCTTGAAGATACGATTGTATACCTGGTCCCCGGGTACCACTAGACGCATGTCCTCCCGTACCTCTTCTCTCCATGGACTGCCTCACGAACCTGTGAATACAAATGTCTATGGATTTGGGTGAGGGTTCGCACATAATCCTGCATTTCGTCCTCCAATTGTGCCAAAGACGGCCCTGTGTATGGACCTCGGGTGAACGCCATGGGCATTGGGTGCCCAGTAAGCATTTCATGAGGAGTCAAGTGCGTCATACGATTGGTCTGTGAACAAATCTTCATCAATGCCAGTGGTAAGGCTAAGGACCCAGTTTAGGCAAGAGCTCTCGCATATTTTTGTCAGTTTACTTAGTAGGGTACCGTTCACCCATTCCACTATGCCCTGGGATTGAGGATGATATACACAACCTAGCTTATGATCTACCCCCAAGGCAGATGCAACATTGTCGATGACGTTATTCACAAAGTGGGCGCCGTTGTCCGAACTCAGAAAATCTGGAATACCGATCAGGGGAATGACCTCGAGACATAAAAATTTTGCCGCGGCCATCGCGTCTTCCTTGGAAGTCGTAGTTGCCTCCACCCACCTGCTGTAGTGGTCTACTATTACTAGAATGTAGCGCTTCCCTTCTTTCCAGTTGTCTGCTCCCATGTCTACATAATCCATCATTATATGCCGGAAAGGTCCCATCGGCGGGGGAATATGGCCCAAAGGGGCAGTAAAGTTCTTTTGCACATTGTTCTTGATGCGCACATCACATCTTTTCAACGCATAGTCCATCATACTGGCCAGAAATGGGGACCACCATTCCTGACGGATTTTTCGGATAGTTTCGGTCCTATGGGCGTGATCCAAGCCATGGGCTTCTTTGATCACAAGCGGGAGGTAACAGGCTGGGGCTATACACAACCCTTCTATGCTGCGCCACAATCCAGTACCCGCCTCTTTTTTCGCCCCCCGTTTTATCCACGCCGGTATTTCAGCCACCCCTGCAGTGTTTTGCAGCTCCACTAAGTGGGCCACATTGTCTTCCTGTGGATACCGCAGCTGACTCTCCCCGGGCTGAGTTAGGGCCATCATCTGCGCAGGCCCTACGGCAGCTTTCGTTGCTGCCTCAACCGCCAGTGCGTTCCCTTTAGTGATCATCAGTCTTATGTGCCCTGCATTTCACTACAGCTAATTTTGTGGGCAATGTCATAGCATATAGTAAATCTGAAATCGCTTCCCCGTGGATCACGGCGGACCCATCTGCCCGCTGGAATCCCCTTTGAGCCCAGATTGGTCCAAACACATGGCAGACTCCATGAGCATAGGCCAAGTCCATATACACAGTGCAACTTTCATTACGGCCCAACTTACATGCAGCTGTCAACGCCCGTAGTTCAGCTAGCTGGGCCGAGCAGGGTTGGTAAAGGGGAACACTCATCACCACCTCAAACGTCGCCGGGTTTCATCATGCTTCTACTACTGCCAACCAAGCCTTATTGCCCGTATCGGTACGATAACAGGAACCATCCACAAAATACGTATGTTTAGCATTATCAATAGGGCAGTTCTCCAAATCTGAACGCGCTTTCAAAAATTTCTCTGATTCCACTATGCACTCATGGGGTACACCATCTATTGGGGTTACCAGTTTATCGGCCGGATTCAACCTGGTGCACCGTTCTATAGTGAGCTCCGGGGCTGACAGAAGGGCTAACTCCGGGGCTGGATTGGTCTGCTGCCTTAATCATGTCCCGTAATGGTTGAACCCTTAGCACGAACTCAAATATCCTTGGGCGACTGAACCCCGCCATTCCTAGAAACGCCAACATCTGCCGTACGGTGGTTGGCTGTGGGGCCTTGCGTATGGCCTCTACATGCTTTGGCGCTATAGTACGGCTTTCTCCCTCTAACACACGACCTAGGTATTCCACTTTTTGTCTGCAAAATTGCAACTTTTCTTTACTCACTTTGTGGCCATTTTCGGCCAACATTCTTAGGACCTTTAGTGAGTCGTGCTGGCATTGTTCTTTGGACGCACTACAAGTCAAAGGGTCGTCGACATACTGCAAGATATGGCAGCTACGGCACTTGAGAGGTCTACTACGGTTGAGAGGTCTTGAGCAAGTACCTGATTAAATATGGATGGGCTTTCACAGTAACCCTGCGGAAGTCTAGTGTATGTGTACTGCTGCCCTTCATACGTGAAAGCAAACAAATGCTGTAAGTCTGGGTGCAGTGGCACGCTAAAAAATGCTGAGCATAAGTCTATGACAGTATACCATTTGGTCCCTTCTGGAATGTTCGACAACAGGGTGTGTGGGTCTGGCACTACTGGTGTTTCAGGTATCACGATTTGGTTAATAGCATGCAAATCATGTAGTAGCCTCCACTTCTCTGAGTCAGGTTTTCTAACTGGAAAAATGGGGGTATTGCACTGACTTCGCATGGAGATTAGCACTCCGGCCTCTACCAATCTGTGTCTTGTGGGCCGTATGCCTTCTCTAGCCAGCGCTGACAACGGATACTGTTTCTGCTAGGGCAACCTTGCATTCTCTTTTACCCTAATCTGAGCTAGGTCGGCGTATTTAACAAGCCCTACATCGGTCGGATGTTTTGTCCATAGCTGTTCTGGAACAGTTTTCAGTATTTCCTCATTGTTCTGATCTTTTGCTGCCTTAACTGCCATTTGCAAACCACTTCGGTCTGTGCGCGTGCATATGCAGACACTAGTGGCCACGGCGGTGTCAACTGCAGTTACTGAGATTCGCACAAACTTTCCATCAGGCAATTTGTGCAAAGATGGATTGGTAGTTGGTTTCCACTCTTTTACTTCTTTCGCCTGCCTTATCATTGGCCCTACATCTTCCGGTTCAAGGCCTTTGGTGACCATGAGTGTGACATGGGGCGCCGTCCCTTCCAGCTGATACCAGTTTGTGATTCCCTCTGGGAGTTTTATCATAGCCGCCACTCCCTGTGGGCCGCTTATTATATCCATGGTTTTAATGTCCATTACTTGTCCCTGTTCCATGTCTTCCCAAAGCTGAGCATATTCCTGGTCTCGTCCACCATCATCATATTTAATAGTGCAATGTAAAGGGGCCTCCACCTCTGTGCAATCGGGCCGCATGTACTGTAACCATGGTTTCCATTCTGCGTATCTGTGCCAGAGTTCCGAGTTAGATGGATCGGACATCTCCAACCAGTATACCATCCTCACATTACAGGCGGTGCTAGGTTGTTTGTGCAACAATAGGTATTGTGTGGATATTGATTTAGGGAATGTCACCCAAATCCCAGTCGCCTTGCACTGTATCTGAGCTCCCAGCTTTCACAGGGCATCACGTCCCAGTAGGTTAACAGGCGCTCCTGGCGAATATAACAGGGGTGCTTGTATTGTCACGCCATCCAGAGTTAGTTCTTGAGGCTCGGTGAATCGTAAGGTCTGTATTTTTCCTGAGAAGCCCATAGTTTGAATTGCCTTACAGGTGAGGGTGTGAGGCCTTACAGGTGAGGCTGCAGCTGTGAATCTTCTTTCCCTATGCTTGAATATGTAGCTCCAGTGTCGATCATAAAGGGCGCTCTCAAGGTGTTTCCGATCGTCACTGTAACAGTTGGCTCTTGTTCTGGGTGCAGTGTGGTGATGGACTGCATCAGCTCCCCCCGGGCTTCTCTAGGCCTCCTCAACTCTGGCTGGGTCCCGGCTCCCCATAGGGGACATACATGGGGCCACCTGGGGGTACTGGGGGTAGCCGTTGCCACTGAGGTGGCATTCCATAGCTCTCCGGCACTCTCGGTCCAAGCACCGGACCTCTTCTTTCGGCCCTATCCACGTGGTCTCCCCAAGTTGGTCATGGGACACGTGGACAATTTCTCCTGAAGTGCCTAGGGTCGCCGCATGCCCAACAGAACTCGACCCCGTCCGTATCCTCGTCCCCTCGACCAGGCGGGTGGTGTCCCCAGGTACATGGGGGCCCTCATTTGATATATGTAATCCATCTGGGCGGGGTGCAACATAGTAGTTATGTGTGGGACTTGCGGTTGCGGGTGGGCCTGGTATCCACTGGCCAGCAGCAAAGGGTCAGCTGCCGCTTGTGAATGGGGCACCATTAATGCCGCTTGTTTAATGTGTTCCTTCCTCCGTTCCTTCTCTTCCTGTTTAGTCCTGGTCAGTTCGCTGAGCTGTGCTTTACAGAGTTGGCTCATTAGGGTTTCAGTGGCATCTTTAGCTTCTTTTTTCAGCTTTCTGTGTTGCTCCACATGATGGGTCACATGTGCCAGAAATGAAGCCCATTCCATTGCACCTCCCCAGGGAGAGCCTTCTTCAACAGCAGATTGAACAGTCCCACACTTACCACCGAATCATCCCATTTGGCACCCGTTTCATCCCTCCATTTGTCTTGAAACTCTTGTATGAAGGTTATCACATTTTCTTCGTCTTTCAGTTTTATATTTACGAGCTTCCCAGGGTCCATCTTAGCCGGAAACATGCTCCTCACTGCGTCCCATATTTCAGCGGTGCCTCCAACGGGAGGTGGCCCTTGAATCCTCCTCCTCACTGACGTCCTGTTCAACTTTTCCTTCGTCGTCTGTTTCAGTCCCCTCGCTGTCAGTCCCCCCTTGTTCGTCCAGATCCATGTCTGAACTCACTTGCTTCTTCTTCTGCTGGTGGTATATTAGGCCCTTTGAGTCCTTACTCAGGCTCTTCACGTTTTCCTACTGACTGGTAAAGTGCTCTTCTCGACCTCTGTGATTTTGATTCTCCCAATATCCCGATGCTCCCTGGGATAGGCTCCAGGTTCCCCGCGACCCTGAAAACGAGTAAGCGGTAGAAGATGGATATATATATATATATATATATATATATATATATATATATATATATATATATAGTAGATATTCATTTTTCTTTTCACCATTGTGTAAATATTTTTTTTTTCTTTGTTTAGCCTGAGAATGTGAAATGATGGATCAGCAGTACAAAATCAGTTTAGCACCTCCTGTCTCTTTCTCACTGTTTAAATCACACTGCTGAGAAAAGCAAAACACCACAACTGCTTTAAAGCCCAGTGTTGGCCAGAGTGGGAAATGTTCACTCAGTCAGAATAGAGGCAGTTAAACAGCTCCTAAACAGAACCAGAATTATTGTTAACAGTAAATAAAATGAAAAGTCTAGCCACTATAGTATGGAGACAATAGGACAAAGCCACAACATACACCCAGTCAATAGTAAAGTGATTGTGTGGGGAAACGAACCTACAGAGCCCCCTAGTGTCAGGTAAGAAATTAAAAAACAGCCATGTGTAAACCGTGCTCTCAGATTCGTAATCCCTGCCCTTATTGGTCTGCCGAAGCCATACCCCGAGCAAAGCCAATAGATTAATTCACATGTCCTGCCACACACACACACACACACACACACACACACACACACACGCACATGTATATAAAGATGTCATTTATTTTGGGAAGACACTGTCACTGTCTGTCTATGAAGCTCTCTGGAACTACCTGTGCAGTAGTTTTAATCGCACCACCTTCCAACCAATCAGAATCCAGTATTGAGACTGAGAATTTTATAATACAACATGACAACTTTGTATTCTGCTTACATGGGACTGCTCCAGAAGATATACTGTTGTATAATAATTAAAGTATTAATGTTTTATTATAGAAACTTGGCAAATCAAAATTCACCTGGCCATTGGACTATGTCCTTACTGAGAGACTATGAGGTACAGCTTTTAACTTCTTTGCATGTAAACCATTATTATCAGCAGTGGAGTGTCATCATATACTACATTCACAGTACACTATAGACAGTATGTACAGTATCTGGTCTTATTCCACTATTAATTAACAGGGACACCACTTCAGCTTGGAGGGACGGACTGTGGGATATTCATGTTGATGGTAAGTGGTCGTATAATTGCTATACCATTGCCTCTGTGCCTCATTGCATTTGTTAATATAACATCAGAGTTTTGATTTTGTATTTCAGTACGCCCTGTATGTGACCCTTGCAAAGCCCTTTGATTTTTCAGCTGTGAGTTTTTTCAATTTATGGTTATTTTTTTCAGCAAAATGGACCGTAAACACAACTAAAATTTTATGATTAAGATTTTCAATTGTCATCGTTTATCAGTCTGACATGCCTGTAATCAGGAGGTGGTGGTGCCATCAGTCACTACAGGCATTTCCTCTGGCAAGGTAAGATACTCATAACTATAGTTTGGATGAAGATGTCCATTATGTGCATTCCCAGTATGCAGGTCATTTGTAATAAATAAAAAATAATGCACACTGGAAAATTTTTTACTGTTTTGTCACTTTTTCTTCAGTCAAGTCCAACAGTCAGTCACCAAACAAACAATCTTACTGGCGCTAAACATCATGGAGGTCACCCCATCTGTGTCAGACCTCATGGAGGTCACCCATCTGTGTTAGACCTCATGGAGGTCACCCTGTCTGTGTTAGACCTCATGGAGGTCACCCCATCTGTGTCAGATGTCATGGAGGTCACCCCGTCTGTGTTAAACATCATGGAGGTCACCCCAACACAGAGAATCCATGTATATACAGGGATTGTTTATGTATTGTTTGACTATTGTTTGTTTATGTAATTACCTTTCTTGTTTCATAAAAGTGTTTGAGCAGCACTTGACTAATTACATGTTTATTGAAATGTCTTATCTTTTTGTACAAAGGACTCGGCGGTGATGAAACAGACTCTGCTTGCCTGTGAGTGGGTGGAGGAGAACAGACCCCACTTTGCTGGGAAAGTACACTTACCACGGATCATGAGGATGAACGAGGATGATGCCTTGTTGGCCATCACAATGCAGGAAGAAAATCCGGGCTCCCTTCCTTTTCACCTTCGAGAGATTAGAGGACATGGAGTTTTTCATGCAGGAAATATACGATAAAAGAAATATTCATGTGTCTTGCCTGCACAACCCTCACCGCTAACAAGCTAATAAGAGGGATAGATCTGTGAAAATATTTTTACGTGTAGTTTTCGGTTTTGTAAAAAAAATTTTTTTTTTAACCCATTAAAGTTTTGTGGGAAAAAAATGTGTTCTTGAAACCTAATATCCTAAAATATAATTTTGTATCGTTTATCTTATTATATATTTTTTTTCCTAGAGTGAAGAGTGATTTTTATGTTAGATGATTTTGTTAATGAAGGTGAATAGAAATAAAATAAATTCAGCAACACTTGAGGGCAGTGGAGTATGTGACTAATAAATTGTAAATTATTAACACTCCCAGTCTACTATCAATGTTCATGGAGTTGGTTGCCTTGCTACCAGTCTCAGACCACACGCGTCCTCTTGTTTTGTTCTTTAGTGTGACACGTGGCTGGGTTCAGACTACAAGACAAGTTGCTTATTACCATTTGATGAAGACAATCACATGTGGACTGAGTCCATCCAAAATTATATTCACATATTTCCATCTAAATTATATTCACAATGATACTCTCGTTGTACATGCATTCATTTTTCTTTCATGAGGTGGAGACCCTAAGTGTACATTTAAAAGCAACAAAAGAGATAAGACAAGCAGATAGGTGATCATTTTATTTATTTATTTATTTATTTATTTATTTATTTATTTATTTATTTATTATCACACCTGCAAGGGTAACTCAGTTCCCATGTTTAAAAGCAAAGAGCATATTAGGAGCATACTTTATTACATTAATGAATCACATGACTGAGAAAATTCACAAATAGCTTACATAGCCTAAATACAGTGGGGGAAAAAAGAAGGTAGTCTAGTTTGTCACAGAAACAGTGCAGAAAAATCATGAAATCATGAAAAATGTTAAAGAAAGATGAGGCAATATTAGCTATGCCAGCATCTCCAGTTCCATGCAAGTCTCATGGTTACTTTGACCTAACCTTCGTGCATTAACAATCAACATTTTTTCCCCTTTAGGTAAGTTTGATCTAATGAAGGGCTTGCATTGACATTAACAGCCAGTAGATGGCGAAATGAACCATAGAGGTGGAACTAGACTAGATCCATAGATTACTAGACTAGATCAAGAGAGGTGGAGCTAGACGTCCAGCTCCATCTATTTGGCTCTGCAGTGAGCAGTAGTGATGGGAAGTTCGGACCATTTTACTGACTCGGATCTTTGAATCTCGTTCAGCAAAATGAACAAATCTTTTTTCAAGTCATTTCTTTCATTTCAGCAGAATATAATTAAAATGTTACATGTTAAATTCACCAACACATCTAGTACTTACGCAAACGTTGATAACATTTGGAATAAAAAATAAAGTATAGGCTATTGCAGCCAAGGCCAAATTATGAGAAAGAGAAATGATTAATTAATAGCTTAGCATTAGGTCTTCAGGCTATACAGTCTGTTAGTTCACCTCACCTCCCGATCCGAGTCGTTCTTTCTTTTGTCACGTCGCATTTCTCACGTCTGTTCCCCGGAAACAGAAATGATTATTTCAGCTCTCGAGTCTTCGTGTCAGAGTCGTTCGTTCATCACGTTACAGCTCCATGGGCTAAATGCAGTGTTCTCTGTTGCACGGGGAGCTGCTGTTATATAAACGCTAGATGATAAAAAATAACGTAAACACCTGAGACTCAGACAGACGCTTCAGCTTCTATCACTCTGTACGGTCTGTTGTCCTCATCAGGGTCAGCTGTAAAATACACACTCATGAACACTTCAAATTAGCCTCTTATTAAATGTCAGGGTTTAATTTTAAGGCTAATGAAGAACACTGTGAGGTCTTACTTCGAGCTCTGTAACATTTCACTGCCAGAATGATGGTCACCAGCACATACGGAGAGGCCGCTACTGCACTGCTGAGGAGCTTCAGTACCGACAGTGGAGCTTTTCCATCTGATAGAACTGGAGGGGAAAATACCATGGATAATAAAATAATTGTATAATCATCATCATAATAAATTATAATTAATCATATATAAAGCATACATTTACAGATCATACATTTAAGTTTCATGTGAAGATATGAGTCTGAAAAGTTGTCTGTAACTTAAGATGTTTCTTTAACCACATACATTTAATTGAACATTAGGGCAGTTATATTTGCCTTTATGCTAGTGATAAAGATGATACTGACATCCAAAAAGTCTCATCTCTCTGTATTCTTTTTTTCCTCTTTTTTATTCTCTGAGTCTGATCTTTGTGTGCAGATGTGTGTATAAACCTCTGTGTCTCAGATCTCTGCAGCCCTGAACACAGCGCTATCTGTTGGTCTTTTGTTAGAATCGACTGAATATAAACATCAAATCTGTGTCACACTAGAAACTGCACTCAGTTTCTTAATAACAATATTATAATTTATGTTCACCAATTCAGTAGATTATAAAAGTGTTATCTTTATTCCTGTATATTGTACATCTATTACTGATGAGAACATTGAAGACTCACGGTTCACTGTGATGTTGACAGGATTACTGCGTCCTCCAGATTCAGACATTAGTAGCATTAAATTGTTACAAAGGGAATCAAATACTTTGAAAGCTGACTGAAAACACTGTGCATATAAACTTTGTTAATAAAAAGAGAATCAAATAAAAATAAATTCTCTCAAGGTTTCTCACCTCTGACTGAAACCCAGCTTTTGGGTGACTCTCCTCTCTCTGGGTGTTTACAGTGGTAGAAACCTTCATCTGACTTTGAGACAGTACTGATGGTCATCTCTCCTGTAGTCTTGTTCTGCAGGACTGAACCATCTTTATAGAAATCAACACCAGAAGCTGAGGTATTTGAGTTGCGAGATAAACAATGTAAAGTCAGAGGATGTCCCTCAGTCACAGGATGGACAGGACTGTCCAGGATCACATGACCATCTGTAGGAAAGAGAAAGAAGACACTGAAATCAGAAAGTGTGTAAAATACAGTAATGATTTTAACACAGAGAGCTACAGTAAATCAGTGGTAGATATCAGAGAGAGTGTACACAGTGCAGCGCTCATAGAGTCTTCATGTGTGAAAGAGAAAATGTGCTTAAATGCCAGTTTTATCAGTAACATTCAGATGTGAAAGTAGCTTTCACTGTAATATTCTTAACATCCTGAAACTAAACTAGTCTTCATGAGTTATTCTTATTTCTGTTTATATTCTTATTGTTAAAACATTGAGAGAAGCTTTTTTAGGTTTACCCTCTGCAGTCTAACTTCTATATGGGGATAATAGTTTTATTTATGTAAGTCTAATGTATTTATGCCTCTTCTCTCTCTCTCGCCTGCTTTGTGTGTGTGTGTGTCTTGCTCAACTCTGTCTACCTTGTTCTTTATGTTAGTGATAAAGGTTATATTTACAATACAAGTTGTATTATTATAAAATGTTATAAAATGTTTGTGATATGATGCACTCAGGCATGAGAAAAGTATAATGGTGCTGTCGAGCACACAGTGCTGGCAGGGTGGGAATTTTTCCTCATAGGAGGTTTTTTCGCCCACCCCTGACTGCGCAGGATTGTGGTTTGTTTCTTGGGGGGAAGCAAGACTCTGCAGGTCCTGACAAATACAAAACTGTGGGCTGACAGGCCTAGTTGAGAAAGATAGGGACGTGTAGATCCAATCAAGTAGTTAGTTACTGTAGTGGCCACTCATACGTACGGCAGTAGTAGTAGTAATAAATGATTAGGGGAACTCAGTTAATCACACTTATAATCGATGTAGGCAAACAAACGTATAATCAAGGTAGTTAGATTCGAGATATATATATATATATATATATATATATATATATATATAGTTGAAAGGAGAAGTAAGTTAAGGGTTAAGAGTTATGGCTAGGTACATCTACACATGTCCGGCGCAAAGTGGACGTAGGCCCATTCTCCAGCTGCCAATCTACTATGAGACCCCGGGGCGCACAACACTAGCACGTCTCCCACCAGGTCTACAAAACCTCCTCAGCTCCTATTCGATCAGTGTTGCGTAGAAGTGGTTAATGTAAGGGATCCATTTGAGTACGGGGACGGGCGCAGGGATTATGGCTTCGTTAGAGTAATCCTCCGACAGCTAGCGGGGGACGGCCATGGGGTGCGGCAGAACCAGTTCCTCCACAGATACCCGCTTAATTAAGGTGGTGTATGAGGCTTTATAGCCTCAGAGGGGGAAATGTTGTGGATAAAAAATGTCATAAAATAAACATAAGGGAGACCTAGCATCCAGCAAAGGGGAGAGGAAGGACTGACGACGGGCACCTAGACACATAGAAGCGGGATTAGGCGGACACTGACAAATTGGAATTACACTTTAAAGATCTTTAAGAGCAGTAGTAGTCAAAAAAGTCAAAAGAGGTATACGAGCTGAGCTGAGGAGTGCTAATTTTCACACACACACACACACGCTCGTACAGTCAAGGGCGGGCAAGTAGACACAACATACACACACACTCTCTCTTTCTCATACACACACATGAATAACTTTAATAATATCTTAAAGTAATAGAGAAACTCTCTATAAAAAAACAGAATAGTAGGATATGCAGGACAGTAGAACTGTAATGATATTAAGAAGTTGGAAGTACAGTAAACCGCTTTTCAAGTAGTATAAATATATATAAACTAAGAAATATAGAGCAAATATGAAAATAAATTATAAACTAGAAATACAGGAAAATGTAAACTTACTCATGACTCAAATGGTGAAGGTTCTTGTCTCGCAAGGAAGGCCTTAATTTTAAGAAAGAACCAAGAGGAGCCATTTATAAGGGTGGCTGAGTCAAGCTGCCCCCCCCACCCCCCCACGAGATAACAGTAAGACCAAGGTCACTCTAGATTGTTTAGTCTTGTCCACTTTCTATTTTACGGGTAATTCAAATTCACTGGTTTCGATTCTCTGGGTAACTGAAATTCTCTGGTTTTGATTCTCCGGGTAACTGAAAATCTCTGGTTTTGACTTTCTGGGTTATTAGAAATCCCTGGATTCTGATTTTATGTGTAAATTGAAACCCCTGATTTTGATTCTATGTGTAAGTGGAATAGCCCTTATCTGGAACATAAGAGTAAGGTAGATGAGCTCTTTTTTAACCCTATTGGTAGTGAGATCATAGTCTTCTTGAAACATATGGGTTATTTACTGTGTAAGTACAGTATAAATTCTGGAGCTTAAGCTCAGGGTATGGGGATCACGTCTGAGAATTCTCATCGGTGTGGATCTCGTGTGGTGGAATGGAACAATAAAGCTGGACCCTTGCTTCTTCTCACTCACGGCTGGTGTATTTTTTCTATCTCCAAATGGGCTCAGAGGTAGATGTGAGTATTGGCTTCTATGTTGAATTTTAAGTGTTTTTAGGTAATAGGCTAAATTTGAGCCAACAACATCCAAAATGTCTCATCTCTCTGTATCTTTTTCCCTCTTTTTTATTCTCTGAGTCTGATCTTTGTGTGCAGATGTGTGTATAAACCTCTGTGTCTCAGATCTCTGCAGCCCTGAACACAGCGCTATCTGTTGGTCTTTTGTTAGAATCGACTGAATAAAAACATCAAATCTGTGTCACCCTAGACACTGCACTCAGTTTCTTTATAACAATATTATAATTTATTTTCACCAATTCAGTAGATTATAAAAGTGTTCTCTTTATTCCTGTATATTGTACATCTATTACTGATGAGAACATTGAAGACTCACGGTGCACTGTGATGTTGACAGGATTACTGCGTCCTCCAGATTCAGACTGACACCAGTAAACTCCAGTGTGTGATGTAGAGAGGGAGCTGATGTTACATGTAGATCCTGAAACTGATGAACAATCAGACACTGCCTCACTGTGTGTGTATCCTCTCACTGTCCATGCAGTAGAGTCACTCTGGTCCTCACAGCTCAGTGAGAGAGAGTCAGCAGTAAAGTGTTGAGTTCTGCTGGGATTGATGATCAGAGACACTGGAGGAGATTCACCTGAAACACACACATTATAATTCAGATCTTATTCTGAAAATTAACATGTATTTTGATTTTATTATGATGTTAATTTCAGTGTACAGTTTAGTAAACATGTGTAACATTAAAATTACCACAGGACTAATACTTGCTCTGATTAGACAATGATATCCGAATAAAAATCTACTATCAGGTGCTTATTCAGCTGCTTTACACATTCCTCACTAAGGAGTTTAAATAAACAGTTATTACACAACACATTAGCACAGATACAACACTTAATATTAATAAATGTACATTTGCTACACTCCAACTCAACTCTATTGTTGATTTATTTCCTCACCAGTGATGCACAGTGGCTGTAGGTTGCTGAGCCGTGTGTGAAAGACTGGTTCTCCTCTCTCTGCTCTGCACATATAAACTCCTGTGTGATTCACAGTAACAGGACTGAGAGTGTAGGAGCCTCCAGATCCTCTGCTGCTGTCTGAGAGGAGCGCTGTACTGTACCTGAGGGAACCCTGACTGTCTCTGGAGGGAACCTCTGTGTACCAGCTGAATGTCCAGCCTGTAGAGGAGTGTTTAACCTCACAGCTTAGAGTCACTGAGTCTCCTTCAGTCAGCCAGCGCAGTGGAGACACACTCACTACTGCCTCTGCTGCATCTGATGGACAACAAATGTAAAATAAAATAAAATAAAATAAAATCATACAGAGTGGTAATCTTGTTATATATAATTAATGATAAGATAAAAAACTCACACACTCACCTGATACAGTGAGTGTAACAGCATCACTGATCTCTGATCTCTGATAGTCACTGCTTCTCCACCCTCTGCAGGTGTATTCACCACTGTCATCATTTCTAACTGAGCTGAAGCTGAACTCCTGTGTTCTGCGGTATGGGTAGAGTGTGTTATCTTTCTTATACCAGCTGTATGTCCACTCAGTGTCTCCTCCTCCCTGTATTTCACATCTGAGAGTCACAGTCTCTCCTCTGAACACATGTTTATCAGGCTTTATGGTCACCACAGCTTTAGCACTCTCTGCAGAAACATAATTTTATTATTCATTTTATTATTTTATTTTTGTTTCATTATTAAACCAAATACGAACACACTTCAATAATATACAGTTCTAATACTACAACTGCTGTATATTTAAGTGATTAGTGATGATGCAGTGTTTTGCAACCTGTTTTTTCTCACCAGTAACATTTACCCAGAGTGCATCACTGTAGTGTGTGTAGTAGACTGGGTTTCCTCTTCCAGCTCTGCACCTGTACTGACCTCCATCAGAGACTCTAACGGAGCTGAAGATGTAGTAGTCTGTTTCAGTCTCAGTGCTCTGTGTGGGTTTGATCCAGTAAAACTTCCATCCAGCAGACTGCAGCTTCAGTGTACAGGACAGAGTCACGGAGTTTCCTTTCAGTACAGCTCCTTCATGACTTGCTGTGAGTTCAGGTTTAGGTTTTTCTGCAGTTGGAGATGAAACACACAGTTCAGGATGTTAACTGTTCATGTTCTGCTGTCAGAGTGTTTAACACACTAATCACTACTACAGACAAACACACTATTACTGATACACTGTAAAGACTCCTGTCATAGTGAAATTATTCATGAATATCTATCAAACTATTTTGTGGTATTTGTGAAAGTAATTTAGTTTTTGTGAGAGTAGATTTAATGTGAAGTACATTGTTCTCTTATTCAAGAAAAAGTGTACAGACAAAATGTACTGCATTATGTTTGACTGTTATTTAAAACATCCTTCAATATGAAATATTTGAATTTTTGTGACTTTAATCCACACTGCATGTAGTGATGTGATGCTGAAGTTAATAAATATTGGTGTGAGGAAGAGATTAACACACACACACACACACACACACACACACACACACACACACACACACACACACGCGCGCGCGCACACACACACCTGACACAGTGAGTGTAGCAGTGTTGCTGGTCTCTTAAAACATCCTTCAATATAAAATGTTTGAACCAGCAGAATGCATTTTATTATTTCATTTTACACTTAATGCAGTAATAATAAAAAAAGAAGAGATATTTTGCCATTAATATTATTTATTATTGGATAAACCTGGGACATTTTCATGTTCAGCATTTTGCAGCACATTGAATCAGCAAATAAATAAAAATCACATCTTTAGTCTTCATCGACTGCATTTCACATCATCATCTCAAAGTCCAACATCTTTACTGCATATCACACTTTGTATGCATATTGTGCAGCTCTAATCTACACCAGTACTGAGTGCTGAGGTGAAGCTGAGGTTAATGAGTACTGAGGAGATGATCACACTCACCTGATACAGTCAGTGTAACAGCATCACTGGTGTGTGAGGAGTGTGAGCCTCCTCTCTCTCTTCCTCTACAGGTGTATTTACCTGCATGAGATGTTTCAGCACTACTGATTCTGTACTCCTGTTCACTACTGACACCAGAACCATCTTTATTCCAGCTGTAGATCCAGTCAGAGTCCTCTTCATCCTGTAGGTCACATCTGAGAGTGACAGTCTCTCCTCTGTACACCAGTTCATCAGGATTTATGGACACCACAGGTTTTGGGAGCGCTGTACAAAGATAGTAAAATATTTCCTGAAATAATTAGTATGCTTTTGATTGATTGGTTTTCATGAACGTGTAGCGTTTAGGAGATTTTGGAAAAGAATGTAACATTACACATGTAAGTCTGAAAAATATTTTGGACAAGTTAAAACCACTTGCACCAAAAAGTCCAGCGTCTTCAACAGATCCTGATTCTAATCATTCGGTATTGTGATAGATGTATTTATAGTAAAGCATTATTCAGATTTGTTTAATAAAATGAACAGAAGTTTGAGATTTTTCATATGAATAATTGTTGTTTTTTTAATCCATTTATTTGACATCACATTTTATTCTGTATAATTCCATGTTTTGGTCATTGGTAAGGAAGCAGAGTGGAGCAAAAGAAAAAAAATCCTACAATTACTCGAGATCCTGATGTGATCTGGCTCCAGGTCTCTTATGTATGATTTCCAAAGTGATTAGTCAGCACTTATAGAGACGAAGCAGGTGATTTATTTACAGTGTAGCTTTAAGGCCTCTGGTATCAGACACACACTGTACATTCTTTCTATATTGATCATAATTTAATATTCTGTAGTGAGTGTTTCAGCACTAATGTCTGTGTTTCAGTTACAGTTATAAACACCATCATGAGTCTGATTAACATGAGTGCTGTGTAATTATAATTTCCATCTTTTTACTACCATGAGATTTATTATCCCTACATAACACTGATATCTGATAGTCTGTATCTCTTATAACAGAGATTCTCTTCCTGATGAACACACACTCAGCGCTACTTTAACTTTTGCTCTACTGTTCATGAATGACAGGCTTTATAAATATCTAAAATATAATAAGAAATAACTTAAAACATGCAGCGAGGGAGTAGAAAGCATGACGTACCTCTAACTGTAAGTGTAACTGTATCACTGAGCTCTGAGTCGTAGTTTCCTCTGCGTGCTTTACACTGATACACTGTTCCTCCTGCATTAGAGACTGTATCATGGAGTGTGTTGGTGTCTTCAGCTACTTGGACTCGATCTTTGTACCAGAGAAAAGTCCATCCATTAGACAGCAGATTACAGTTCAGAGTAACTCTGTCTCCAGTGTAGACGGAGCTCTGAGGATTCACTCTCACAGTCGGTTTGGGTTTTTCTGTTGATATGAAATGATGATGATATTAAAGTTTTCCTCTTTACAACATCAACAAGAGTTTTATCATCTTAATCAGATGATTTGTGTCTAATAATGCATTTATATTCAGCATTTGTTAAACAGTTACAGTTGTGTGACTTTATCACATGGACAACATGGTCTTATAATATCTGTCAGGAACCTCGAGTGGGCACGGAAGCAGGAGCGGGGGCAGGTGTAGAGCGTGGGATCGGGGAGTTCAAGAAACGTAGTCGTAAGACAGGCAAAGGTCAAGCGATCGGACGAACAACACAAACGGGGTCAGGCAGAGAGCGTAGTCGAAACCGGAAACAGGGGTCGAGGATCACGAGAAGACTCACTAACTAGATCGGCTTGGTAACGCAGAGAAACGAGTTGACTGAACGTAGACTTCACATTGACTCTAGGTGAATGACATCCCTAAGTACTAGCGGTGTGTGTGTGTGTGTGTGTGTGTGTGATTGGTGCCAGGTGTGTCTGATCAGAACTCCGGAGATGGTGAGCGCATGCGTGCATGAGAAGTGAGTGTTGCATCTTGGGAAATTAAGTTCTGATCTGACTGAGCTGTGACAATATCATTATACTGTATATATACTGTACATGGAATTAATTGAATACATTTTTTCATAACTGAACAAACACACTGGAGTTTAAAAGGTTTTCATTTTTTATTTCAAAATGCACTTTATGAGTGGTGCATAAATACACTCTCTTAATGAATTCATCTTCATCAGTGTGTGTTCACTATTATGAATGTTGAACACAGTGAATGTACAACTACACCATTCATCATTACTAGACACAGGATAAGTAACTAAACGTTGTTTTTTTTCCGGATCTGTGACATTTTAAATAAATCTTGTGACTTTAATCCACACTGCATGTAGTGATGTGATGCTGAAGTTAATAAATATTGGTGTGAGGAAGGGATTAACACACACACACACACACACACCTGACACAGTGAGTGTAACAGTGTTGCTGGTCTCTGAGGTCTGAGAGTCGCTTCTTCTCCGTCCGCTGCAGGTGTATTTAGCGCTGAGAGACTCTACAGCAGTGAATGAATATTTACTGCTCTCAGTGTAGGAGAATATTTGGACACCATCTTTATTCCAGTTGTACATCCACTCAGTGTCTGCATGTCCTCGTATTTCACATGTGAAAGTGACTTCCTGTCCACTGAATATCTGTCCATCAGGCTGCAGAGTCAGAACGGCTTTTGGTCTCTCTGTACAGTTACAACAAATACATCAAACCAGTCAAACACACCCTTCTCTGACCATCTGATATTTAATCAGTGTGTTTTGTAATGATTATGTGTATCAGTGCATGTTACAGGAGTGTAAGATCAGACATGTACCCATCACTGAGAGAGTCACTTCATTACTCCATGTCGTGAACCATCCATCAATAGACCCGTAACATCTGTATCTGTGACTCTGATCTACTTTTATAGTGTAGTAATTTTCAGCAGAACCGTGACTATAAACACCATCTTTGTACCAGTAGTACGGTCCATTTCCTCCTGAAATCCTACATGTGAGTGTAACCCTCTCTCCTCTGAATATTTGAGGTGAATTCGGCTCCACAGACAGAACTGGTTTAAACACTGCTGGAAAAGTCAAAAAGCAAACACACACTGTCAATGTAAACAAATTACATTCTGCATGACAATGTACAAACAATCTTCTCCACCTTAATACAAATCCAACATGTACACAACATAGGCAATAAAATATGTATAAATCACCTTGAGCTTGTCCGACTCGGATAAGTGAAATAAGCACTAAAAAGGGAAGAGGAACAGAGAATATGATGTAACGCTGACTTGTTTCTTTTCTTTAAGAAGACAAATGAGAACAATGTCATATACTGCAACAAAATCTGTATTTAGTTTCACTTCAGCTATAAGAAATGCAATATATCGACCTGTTTCAGTAATGAATGGAGTTTAGAAAAAGCTATTTTCTCTCAGGTCACTATGCTGCTCATTACTGTCTCATGTTTAATGTCACGTCTTGTGACGTAAGGGAGATAGGGACGGATGCAAGTGCAGTAGGAACAGTTTTATTTAATGAGAAACACAGGCAGGTAAATCCAAAACGTGATCCAAAACATGCAAGAGGTCAGGCGATCGGCAAACAGGCCTACACGGGGCAAGGCAGGAAACTATGTCGTGGTCACCGAAAACAGGTCGAGATACAAAACATGACACATAAACTATGACTATGAACTGGGAGCGGAGAAACCAGCGTGAACTACACATGAAGACTGACTGACTGACTGACTGACTGACTTAATCTAATCTAATCTAATCTAATCTAATCTAATCTAATCTAATCTAATCTAATCCAACATTCCGCGCTGTGCGCTGGGAGGTGCGCGGTATATATACACAAACATACTCAGTCTCGTAATGTCTGACGGCTGAGGGTAATTCAGACACACGTGAAACAATAGCCAATGACAGAGCAGGGAGGAGACATAACAAAACATAACAAATGCACGTGTCCAAACGTCACGAATGTCACCAAAGGGAAAGCAGGTGCTCGCGCACCTTGCTCGTCCACGCGCGCTCACATGTTCTAACGCGCGCGCTGCGCTGCGTTTCCTATGAGGAAAAAAACCCGATCTCAGTAGCACGTACAGGTAAATGAACACATTCAGACTTGGACTGTGCAACGTACTGAAACATTTCTCTGAAAAAATGTCTATGAGGATGACTGTCGAGTGTAAAACTGAAAACTGGCATGGCTTTTAAAGTTCAAAGATGTTCTCTTAAAGCTAAGACAATATAGAAGGTTCATTCAGTCTTCACTTTCTTCTGAAACAGGTGATCCTATCACAGAGCAGGACAGAGTCAAAAGGGAAATGAAGATCTGCAGGGCTGGATTACATGGTCAAAGTAGAAGTAGAAGATCTTGCTGTTGCAGATTTGGCAATCATCAGATTTTCTCAACAAGAGACGCACAAGGGAGAGATTGCTGCCTTGCAAAATGGAAGATCTGGAGTAAAGAGCAGTGTTGGCTCGAATTTAGCCTATTACCCAAAAACATTTAAAATTCAACTTAGAAGCCAATACTCATATCTACCTCTGAGCCCAGTTGGAGATAGAAAAAATACACCAGCCGTGAGTGAGAAGAAGCAAGGGTCCAGCTTTATTGTTTCATTCCACCACACGAGATCCACACCGATGAGAATTCTCAGAAGTGATCCCCATACCCTGAGCTTAAGCTCCAGTATTTATACTGTATTTACACACTAGATAACCCATATGTTTCCAGAAAAGGCCTATTTCACTTACCCATAGAATTGAAACCAGGGGTTTTAATTTACACATAAAATCAGAACCCAGGCATTTCCAACAACCCAGGAAACAAAAACCCAGAGTTTCTAGCTACCTAGGTTGTCAAAAACCAGGATTCTCATTTACCTAGGTAGTCAGAAACCAGGATTCTCAATTCCCTAGGTAAAAAAAATGACGTAGACAAGACGACTAAACAACCGGGAGGGAACTTGGTCTTACCGTTATCTCGAGGGGGGGGAGGGGGGGGGCAGTTTGACCCACCCTTATAACTGGCTCTCTTCATGGTTCTCTAAAAATTACGGCTTTCCTTGCGAGACGACAATCTTCACCACCTGAATCATGAGTAAGTTATATTTTCCTTTTTTTCCTGTATTTCTTGTTTATAATTTATTTTCATATTTGCACTATATTTCTTATTTTATATATATTTATACTACTTGAAAAGCGGTTTACTGTACTTCCAACTTCTTAATATCATTACAGTTCCACTGTCCTGCATATCCTACTATTCTGTTTTTTTTATAGAGTTTCTCTATTACTATAAGATATTATTAAAGTTATTCATGTGTGTGTATGAGGAAGAGAGAGTGTGTGTGTATGTATGTTGTGTCTACTTGCCCGCCCTTGACTGTACGAGTGTGTGTGTGTGTGTGTTTTTAGCACTCCTCAGCTCGTACACTTCTTTTTGACTTTTTTTTTGACTATTACTGCTCTTAAATTGCTCGTAATTCCAATCTGTCAATGTCCGCCTAATCCCGCTTCTATGTGTCTAGGTGCCCGTTTTTTCCTTCTTCTCCCTTATGTTTATTTTATGACATTTTTTATCCACAACAGCAGCTGTGATATTCATAACCTTCATCCAGTGTTGATGGATGGTGTGCTCAAAGTTGGTGGAGGACTTAGTAGAGCAGCGATGCCAGAAGAGATGAAACGTCCTGTTATCTTGTTAAAGGAACACCATGTATCCAAACTCATCTGGCCACATGTTCATAAAAACTAGGTCATGCTGGAGGAAGCCACATGTCAACACTTCAAAAAAGGTAATGAGTTATAAATTGAAACTCTGCCTGTAGAAATAAATTTTCAGAATGCGTTGTCCGTCAACGTCTACAGGGCAAGATGGGAGAATAAAAAATGGCTGAGACTCATGCATTAAAGTTTGATAATGGCACAAATTTCATTGGAGCAGAAAGAGAGCTCCAGACAGCTTTGAACACACTGGATCATGACTAAATCCTGCGTACATGTTTCTATCTGAGGGACTCAAATGGACTTTAATCCCCCTGCTGCATCGCATCACGGTGGCGTGTGGGAGCGGCTCATTCATCTGGTAAAGAAGGTCCTGTACTCCACTCTCCAACAACAATCGTTGGATGATGAGAATTTTCACACCATCCTTTGTGAAATTGAAGCTATTCTTAATGACCTCCCCATCACAAAGCTTCTGATGATTTAAACAACTTGGATGCTCTTACGCCCAATCACATTTTACAGCTGAGATCAAAACCACCTCTTCCACCAAGGCTTTTTAAAGACAGTGATCTGTACATAAACACGTAAAGAGCGACAAGTCCAATACTTGTCTGATCTTTTTTGGAAAAGGTGGGTCAGAGAATTGCTTCCACTGCTCCAGGAATATCAGAAGTGGATGAAACCACACAGAAGCTTCGCTGTTGGTGATATTGTGATCATCATGGGTCCAGCAGCTCCATGGGGTTCTTGGCTACTTGACAAAATAACTCAAACATATCCTGAGAGTAGAGGACTAATACGAACTGCACAACTCAAAACTAAAACAGGATTACTGGACAGACCTGTGATTAAAATCTACCTGTTTTTAGAAGACACTGAGGATTGATCTCTAAAGTAGATATACACACATACATATTCCAGCTCCTTTTATAATTTAATGGATTGTAGTTGCACACCAACAATTATGGGGTCGGTGTTGTAGGAGCCATTGTAGATACAGGTGTATCTAAAAAAAAATTAATATTGTAGAAAAATGTTTTTTTCCCATAATTTAATTCAAAAAGTGATACTTTCATATTTTCTAGATTCATTACACAAAGTGAAATATTTCAAGCCTTTTTTTCTTTTAATCTCAATGAATACGGCGAATATGAATCAAAAATTCAGTATCTTAGAATATTAGAAAAAAAAAAATTATAATACAGAAATTCGAGCATCTGAAAGGTATGTTAATTTATGCACTCAATACACGGTCAGAGCTTTAATCCTTTAGCAAATTACCGTATCAATGTGCCGTGGCATGGAGGCGATCAGCCTGTGGCACTGATGAGGTGCTCTGGAAGCCATGGTTTCTTTGATTATTGTATTATAAGTTCTTTATTCTAATATTTTGAGATTTTTGATTTCCGTGAGCTGTAATCCAAAATCATAGAGATTAAAACAACAACAAAAAAAGGCTTGAAATATTTCACTTTATGTGTAATGAATATAAAATATACATATTAAATTATTGCAAAAATAATTTTTTCCACAATGTAACATTTTTTTTTAGATGCACTTGTAAATGTATGTGTAATGCATGTATTTGGAGGCTGTCACCACTGGGGGGCAGTATACGCATGTTAAGGGGTATTATCAGGTGATTATATGATATCAGGTATACCCAGCTAACAATTTTTGGTTCTCAGAACATACATTTTTAATGTTTGTTTTTTGTTAACCAGGAACATTTTATTTATGGAAATAGAAAGATGTGGTTTGGAAAGATAGGTTTGCAGTACGTTCCCCTAATGTTCTCTTAATGCTCCCATGATGTTTTGTTAATGTCCCCATAATTTCATAAAAAGTGTCTGCATAATCTTTCATAATCTGTTTGTAAAAACCTTGCTGATGGACCTATTTGATATGAATCACAATTCCCAACTCAGTGGTACAGGTAGTAAAACTTGAGGTAAAGTTCTCCAGCTCAACATTCTCAACTCAGCTAGTAGCCTATTTTTTTATTGAAGGCTGTGGTAATTTACCTGCCAATGTATGACTTGATCAGATAAAAAGCTGGATTTATCATAAAACTTGCCTCAGGTGTTTCATTGTTTGCAGGACTACCAGACCATAAAATATAAAACTTTTTGGCTAACATGACACTAGGCTAGTTTGGTGTCAAGCTAAGCTAACTAAGCTATCATTGTATGGGTTTAGCTGCTACAGAACCATGCAGAGTACATTATCTGTCCTTGTGTAGCTGCTCCCAAACTTATTCTTCTGGTCAGATTAAAACATACGCTTCAACTGATGTTTGTCGTTTCTTTTATTGCATTCCTTCACAACATAAGCACATTCAATCACCGTCAAACACCATCAATCACCATCAAACACCGTGAAAAACTGAAATAAAGTACATAACACATTCTCACATGAGCATATTGCACATAAGCATGTTCTTAAGAGTCCATGATTATTCATTCATCTTGCTCACATATTAAACTAGCATTAATGGCCTTAGGAAACATTGCACAATTACATTACAATACAAACATGAAACGCACAACATCATAAACCAACATACCGTGTGCGCCTTCCGACCAGAAATCAAGGAGTAGCTGTAACGCTTTACTGTTTAATTATTCTCTTCTTTAGCATATAACTCCGTGTACAGCGTAGCACCAAAAACTGCATGCACATTTTTGCACTGCTATTAGTTAGGCTAATCACATGACCACAGTAACTTAAATTCAATGCAGCTCACTAGTTTAACCTGTAGGTGTCACTATTTCTGCAACCCTTGTAGAACAAAACTCACATAGGCAAATTATTATTAATATTTACATTGCATTATTGTAATAACAACAACATAACAAATAAATACTTTAAAGGCTTAAAGAAAGAAAAGACCCATACATGTTTTCAGCGGCAGCTACATCATGTTCACGTAAACTGGAACTCATATAGACATTTACACATCAGTGGATGTTAGTGATTCAGTTTCAGTGCCTTTACTGGCTAAAAATGATTTTAAAAATCAGTGTATATCCATTTTTCCCCTCACACTGACTGTGAGATGGCTTTTGGCAGAATTGAGAGCTGTCAGCAAATAAGACACAAGAATTTCCACGTATTTTCCTGTAAACCTTGTCTGATTGGTCTCACCTCCATTTACTGAAGATAAAATTACAACACTTTAGTCAGTTAGTCGGGTGGTGGTGAGGGTGTTGGGGCGCTTATCGGTGCCTCCAAGCTGGTGTCACCCTAAGGACTGCCTGGTTCACCTATGTCTAGAAACGGCCCTGTCGCATGCCATGACAGTACGTACTGCATTAGATTCAGTACCTACAGCTCGTTGAAACAGTGTGTACTGATCAGTATGTGTGTAGTCTGAATACAAAGTGGACATACTACATCCGACATGTTGGTGCAGACAGCTCTTCCGTGCCAGTTGCGTTACATTATGGGATAGTGCAGTATCCACAGTGTCCACTGGATCCATACTGCAGAATCAGAAGGTCATCTGGGTATTTCTCGCCTACTGTTTTATGAATACTGAGAATTCTGACATGCTACTACTTTGGTGTACTGCTTTTCACCTACTGTGTAGTAGGGTAGTAGGGATATTCAGCCTATGGTAGTACGCCAAAAGTAATAGCACTGGACACTATGCTATCCCATAATGCAGTGGTTCTCAACCAGGGGCTCCACTGGGGAGGTGTGAAAAAAACACAGACAGGGCATCAGTTGTGTACTCTGTGTATTTTATTGATTTTCAAATAGAATGAGTATAAATGAAAAACTCAGTCTTTTCTCTCCCTCTGTATTTTCTCTTTTCTGGGTACAGGTGGAGTTTAGCTGCCTTTTATCTAGCTGTCACTGCAGACCAGTGTTGCCAACTTAGTGACGTTTCAGACCCCTTTAGCGACTTTCTTTTTGCAAAAAAATAAGCACCTAGTGACAAATTTAGCGACTTTTTGGACAAACCTTAGCAACTTTCCATTTGTGGCCAGTACTGTCCTGCAAGCGCGAGGTCTTGCTTTCATGCTGCACTCACACCTCCCTCTGAATCTGCTCTGTTCAGTGAGGGGCTGAGAGCCAGAGATTTAACAATGTCATGGATAACGAGACACGCCCTTCTTCCCAATGTGAATGTTTTTAGAATGCGAGACAACTGGAATGCAACATGTTTTACATAGTTCTCTTGTTCAAAGTATTCATAGTGTTCAGGAACACTTTATATCATTCATGTTCAATACCTGTCCATTATATAGCTTTATAAATGTCATAAAAGTTATGAAAAGTAATAAAAAAGTACAAAAACACTAAAGCAAAAATAAAATAATCTATCTATCTATCTATCAGTCAAAAACATATATATAATGTACATATTTATAATATATAAGATATACATATATATATATATATATATATATATATATATATATATATATATATATATATATATATATATATATATATATATTTAGTATAGAATAGATCATAATTATACCTGGTCTCCTCTAATATGGGGGGGTGCCACATGATAGGGGAGGCTTGGGGGGGCTTTAGTTACAAAAGGTTGAGAACCTCTGCCATAATGCAACGGGACTGGCACAGACGAGCTGTCAGAATCGGCACCAAGTGGTATGTCTGGTTTGTATTCATGCTTACCACTTACTACTGATCAGTACTGTACTGTATCAACAACTGAGCAGTAGGTACTGAATCTAATGTAGTAGGTACTGAATGTAATGCAGTAGGTACTGAATCTAGTGTAGCAGGTAGGCTACTGAATCTAATGCAGTAGACCTGTCACAGTATGCCATTTCGGATGCAGCCGCAATTCTTACCACACAAACACGCTCACACACAACTTATCAACACTGTCTTTTATTTATTTATTTAAAACTAACCACATAACACTCTGATCATGTACTCTTCCTTTCATACGTTCTAAGAAACAGAAAATGTTCATCCATGATAAAAGCCCACAAAAATATCATGAACTAAAATCTGATTCACGCTCAGAAAAAAACTCCATGCCACCTCAGACACTCTACAACCCAAAATAACACCCAAATCCTGTAGATTTTAGATTCTACACATATGCACTAAAATGAACCAAAGGAAACTGCAGTTTGTAGTGTGATTAGATTAGATTAGATTAGATTGCATTGGATTAGATCCACTACGTAATGTATGTTGTAACACGCATGCGCCAACGGCAGACACAGTACATCACTCTTATCCATCTATGGTTAGGGTTGGGGTTAGTGTTAAGGTTAGAACATCCAGTACGTAGTATATCTAATCTAATGTCATTACACTACAGGCTGCAGTGAGGACACACCCAATTAACAGCAATCCACATAAACTATGCTGAAAATAAAAAATATTTAGTCCCCTCTGACACCATTGGAACAGCAGGCCAAGTTATTGTTATTGCTGCAGTCTGAAGACATTTGGGTTCTTACGAAAATGTTCTAATCACATATTAACCTCATCACACAGGACATTAGACTTCATCTGAACATATTGTTTTAAGCCACCACTCACTCTAATGAAGACACAAAGAAAACATTTACTCACAGATCATCACACGGAGTGGACGGAGCTCCATCCTGTCACTCAGATGAAGGACTGACTGATCAGTAGACTGTGTTAAAGACACTACACTTCCTGTGTTCTTACACACAGAGAGAAAGACAGAAAGACTTCCGTTCTGGTCAAAGTTGATGTGATCTTTTCAGGTGAACCCAGAAATTATAACAACAATTTGCAAAACATAACTTTATTCAACTCCTGAACTTGTACAGTTCCTCTGCTACTTCACTCAGGTTCATGATTGATCTCAACAAGACATCCAGTGGACCTTTCTGTAAAGCTTTTTATCTCGTTTGATTGAGTAAGCAAGCTAACACTCTTAAAAGAACGAGGTCTTTCCTAAATCAAGAAACTTTTCTATTCTGTCAGATTTACTTCAGGTTTTGGGTTTGATGCATTCCATAAAGATCAGAAAAGTTCACTGGACATGATGTCAGAACCTCCTATGAAGCTGGGAGGCAGGGCTTCTACTAGTCACAAAATGGGGTTCTTAAATCTACAACCTAGATGTGATCAGTGAAAGGGATTCCGATATTTAGATTTTTCCAATAAATCTGTGCATAGCTTCATCCATTTTACAATAATAATAAAATAAATAAATAAATAAATAAATAAATAAATAAATAAATAATAATAATAATAATTCCTTAGATGCATGGGGGGGGGGGGGGGGGGTCTTCTCAACCACCACCAGTGTGTATGATGCAATAGGACATCCACTACACACCATCCATTGGTGGAGAGGAGAGGAGAGTGTTGTAGCCAATTCAGAGATGGAGATTATTAGGGGGCCATGCTAGATAAGGGCCAATGGAGGACTTTCATCAGGACACCAGGGTTATACCCCTACTCCTTACAAGAAGTGTCCTGGGATTTTAAATGACCATAGTGAACCAGGACCTTGGTTTAATGTCTCATCCCAACGACTGTGCATTTGGACCCACATAGACCATTAAGTGAGCACACCATACTGGCCTCACTAATAGGTATTTAATGTATAAATTTTATACTAATCCCCACAAGTATGATAAACAATTAGCTCTTTATTTACTGAATCCCATTAGCTTTCCACAGTTCTACAGGTTCCTGTTGCTGCTGAAGGTCACAGTGAACCTCCACTGAGTCTCAGGATTTTCCTCCTTTTTGCATCTTGCTTACTGTTAACAATTTTCAACAGACTAGGAGATAAAATACAGTTTGTGTGAACACAGCACTGTACTTAAAGCTTTTATGTTAATTCTTCTTTCTGCCTGTTGATGATTCAAGTTATTTACATTCTGAGTTCTCTGTGTTTAGATGCATTTAATGGCAGCACAAAGTAATGTGTTATAAGATGAGATAAGATCTAACATTATGTTCATCTTTTATTATTAGCTCAGCTCACTGAGTGCTGTTAGTGTTTACCACAGAAACTAGAGTGAGAACAAGCAGGTGTTTCTGTTTTAATTGTGGCTTTACTGAGAATGTGAATGACAGCATTTCCTCATTTCTCACACAGCTCAACTAGAATATAAACCAAACCACAATAATGTTTCATGTCTTAACTGCTAATCATTTAAACTGTGTAATCATTAAAATCATTTAAAATCACATATTTGCTGACGAACAAATAAGAATAAATAAACGTTTTGTGTAATAATGTCAATTAATCACAACATTTACTGAATGGTTATTTTTTTTTTTTTTATCAAGGTTTCTTTATTAACATTTTTCAAATTAAACATACAACACCAACCAAACAGACAGAACAACCCCCCCCCCCCCCCCCAAGTGCCAGACACAGAACATACATATTACATATTATAAAGCCAGACCACCACAGAAGAGAGCAAAAGAAATAAAATTATAGACAATGATCACATAACAATACTGTCAGCATCCACGTCTCTGACAAAGAACAGAAAAGGTTGCCAGATTCTGTAAATTTCCCAGTCACCCCCATCATGTAGAGCCTGGCAGGTGGGGGAACTTCTGACAGGTCTCACACAGGGCGGTACTGAGGGTTATATGGGGGCGGGGCCTCGGCCCGTTCTTTCTGAATGGCCTCTTATATTTTTTTTTCTAGGCTTGCTTCCCTTTCTTCTTTCTTCCGTACCACTGCCTCTGCTCGTTCTCTCTGCCGTCTATGCTTCTCCTTCTCCTCCTTCCCTGGGTTCACAAACCAGTCCACTATCTTCTCTGTCTTCACACCTTTCTCCCTCACTCTCAGGCCTTTTTTCTGTTCATTCTATACAGCTAATCTCTCTTTCATTATCTGGCATAGCTGTTCATATAGAGTACCTTCCTCGGGCCATTTCCACTCAACACTAGTCTTCTCACTCCATTTTTTACAATAATGCCTAATGTCTTTCTCATCTGTACAGTGTTTGCTTATCACCCTCTCTATCGGGCTCATCCCTTTCTTACATTCAACCATAACTCTACTGCAGGTCGTGTCTCACACCTCTCAGCCCTTAGAGTCTTTTGTACATGCCCCCCCTAAAACCCTACGTTATCCCTCACAGCCAAATGTTTTCCTCCTACCTTGTCCTGTTGTTCCGGCCTGCTTAACCTATCTCGTACCGATTTATGCCTGTTTATCCCCTTCCGTCCGTACTCGGTCCAGCTGCCCTAGGGACTCACAAACACTCAGAGTACATACATATCAATGCACACAATTGTGGTCTCAGAGTATAAAGCACTTTCACACCAGCTCCGTATGTATGAAGCGTACAGTCATATAAATTAAATGCAACTTTCTCCAAAACTAATTTTCAAAGCTTATCCAACACACTTATCTCCTTATGTATGGAGCTCATGTTCAGAGCACTAATGAATACATTTTTCCCTGTCTCCAAAACTAAGTTTCAGAGCTTATCGCACATGCATGCACGCTCTCACACCACACTCGTATTATAAGCACACACATTTGTTATTACACATTCATACACCGGGCACGCTGGGTCCGTTCCCTAAGTTGCGTGACCCGGACCTGGGCCCAGGATTTATACCCCTCTCTATCCAGACCTGGACTCAGTCCAGCGGTATTAGTGGTCCCCCACCAATGCAGCCGACACCTCTAGTAGCCGGTATCTGGGGTTTGAGGCCTCACATCCACCTGCTTCCTATCCAGCCCTGGAATTTTTAACCAGTGGTATTGCAGGACTTTCACTCACACAAGACATACAATTTCATTAAACAGTCTTATGAACCTTATTCATAGCCCTTACACAATTACAATCGGTTCACACTTCTCTTACCTCTTCTCACTCACACAAGGTTCTTTTGGAGACCAACTTTAGACTTTCTTCCCACCCCGGGGGCTTCCCAATCGTAACAACAGACCACTAAGACAGAGCTTTGAAATAACAGGCGTATGCAATGCCTTCTTTCTACATGGCCTATCTGTTGCTTGGAGAGTAAAATCCCATGGGAGAGATTACAGACATATAGATCTTAACCCAGTCTCATCTGGGGTGCCAAATGCTGGCCCAAATTTAGCCTATTACCCAAAGACACTTAAAATTCAACATAGAAGCAAATACTCACATCTGTGAACCCAGTTGGAGATAGAAAAAAAAGACACCAGCCGTGAGTGAGAAGACGCAAGGGTCCAGATTTATTGGTTCCGTTCCACCACACGAGATCCACACTGATGAGAATTCTCAGAAGTGATCTTACACCTGGAGCTCAAGCTCCAGTATTTATACTGTATTTACACAGTAAATAACCAATATAGATTAGAAAGACTATGATATCAATACCAATAGGGTTAAAAAATAGCTCATCTACATTACCATGATGTTTAAAAAGAGCCTTGTCAAATTTACCATTATGTTTTGAATGAGGACTTTCTGACTACCATTAGGATTGAAAGTGGGAGAGAGAGAAAACAATTTAGAGAGACCTTGGTCTCACTGTTATCTCACGGGAGCAGCTTGACTCAGCTACCCTTCTAAATTGCTCCTCATGGTTTCTCTTAAAATTAAGGCCCCCGTCTACACCACGCCTGACCCTTCCTCGCGAGACAAGAATCTTCACCATCTGAATTATGAGTAAGTTTCTTTTAAATTTTTCTGTATTTCTGGTTTATAATTTACTTTCATATTTGCTCAATAGCTCTGTTTTATATATGGTTATACTGCTTGCAAATAGTTTACTGTACTCCCTACTTCATAATATTATATTACCCTTCTAATATCCTACATATCCTACTACTCTTTATATTACCCTTATAATATCTTAATACTCCTTTTTATTATTCTTATAATGTTATAATGTTGTGTGTGTGTTTGTGTGTGTGTGTGTGTGTGTGTGTGTGTGAGAGAGAGAGAGAGAGACAGAGAGTGTGTGTGTGTGTGTGCGTGTGTGTGTGTGGGTGTTATGTCTGCACGCCTGCCCTTGACTGTACGAGAGTGTGTGTGTTTCTCAGCCTGCACTCATCAGCTCTTATATTTCTCTGTGACTAATAAACCATAGTGTGATACTCTTAAAGATCTTAAAGTGTGAATCCAATTCGTCAATATCCGCCTAATACCGCTTCTGTGTGTCTAGGTGCCTGTCGTCATTTTTCCTTCTCTCCTTTAATGGAGGGGCTGGATTTGGATCTGAACACTCACTATCAGCTCGCGCATCTCACTGCTGACATCATGGTGCTACTTAACGTTCTTCGCAGCACCCCCTCTGGAAATGGAAATGCGGGGTTCCCCCCCCTCAGATACAGAATCCACCCCGTGAATGTGTGTATTGACGCCTCTACACAGACAGACCCTCCGCCTGACCCTCCCTCCAGCTTTCAGTCTGAGGATGATGTCACCTTCTCTGATCTGGGCTCTGACCATTCTTCCCTCTTCTCACCTGTCAGTCCGCCGTACTCTCAGTGTTCTCCTTATTTCACCCTTGCTGACTATCCCATGTCCCCAGGACGCACGCCATTTTCTCCCCCCTACCGCTCTCCTCAAGATTACGCACCCACCAGTCCTGTGAATTTTCAATAAAATTACATATTACTCATACTAGGCCTCCCTCATATTTATTTCATGTCATTTTTATCCACAACAAAACCTTCAAATAAAGTCATTTGTGTGAATGCATATTGCTGATTATTGCCTTTTATTCGATTAAGTTGATGGTGTTTGTTTCGCTTAAGTTTTGCTTAAGTTGATGGTGTTTGCAGTTTCATTCGCTGGTCCTTCATATCAGATTCGACAGACCAATATTGAGTAGCGTACATCTTGGACAAGTTTCCTACATTAAAGTTTTACACCTACAGCACAAATTACAGACATTGATAAACAATCATGGATATGTTCTATGTGTCTAAAGTATAAGGAAAGAATAAACTAGTCTTATAAACTCCACAATTTAGCTTCAACTTAGATAGAAAGGTTTTTCCATATTTTAATAAGAATGTATTTAATGTAACTAGTCATAAGCATATTTCCAGTACGTTTTGTTTGTTATTTTAAAAAAAACAACAACTTACATTTCCCATGAGGCTCATTCAAGTCATGTGCATAGTGTCAACAACTCACTCGTCTGAATCCTCTGCAAACTTCAACAGTTAGTTGAACCGGCTCATACGGTACTTTTTGAGTTGAATATAATGAAAAATCAACTCTGCCTGTAGGTTTGATTTGACCTAGCGTAGTCTCCAACTTGTTCATTTCGAACTGGGTCTCAGGCTCGTGGCAGACACACTGGATCGTCATTATAGGCTACTATGTTGGTGTCGATGCATAAAGTGAAGCATCATTGAACAGCATCCATTAAGTCTAATGACAAATGTAATCACAAGTTCACAACTGGAAAACAAATATATTTAGGTTTAATAGGAACGTTGTAGAGTAAAATGCGTACTTCAAATTCTCAAGACCTTAGTTTGCACATATTTTTAAATAATTCAAAAATAACAGAAACAAAGATCTCTCAGTTTATAAATGTTTCATTCCACTACTGCCATTAACGTCACAGCACATAGCGGGTCCTCAGTATTCCTCGGCAAACTTCGACAGTTAGATGAACCTGTTCATTCGGTTCTTTTTGAGTTGGACATGGTGCGGAGCGTGCTACTCCAGCTGTGTCTTCATCATCAAGCCAGAATTAAAGTTCGATTCAGTGAACCGGCTTGACTGATTACTTCTTGAGAACCAGCTCAAAAGAATGATTCTTTCAAGAACTGGCCATCACTACATGCGGGGGTTAGTTTGCTGGTTCATGTGGAGTTAGATGTGAGAGTAGAGTAGTGTTGTCAATAGTAGTGATATTGAGAACTTTTTTGAAAAAGCAATCCAGTCTAATTATAAAATTATTATTATATAATTAGTATTTAATATATATGTATATATATATGTATGTATGTATATGTATGTATATGTATATATATATATGTATATGTATGTATATATATATATATATATATATATATATATATATATATATATATATATATATATATGCATATATATGCCCTGCGATGGACTGGCACCCTGTGCCCGATGCTCCCTGGGATAGGCTCCAGGTTCCCCGCGACCCTGAAAACGAGTAAGCGGTAGAAGATGGATTGATGGATGGATATATATATATATATATATATATATATATATATATATATATATATATATATATATATATTAGATATTCATTTTTCTTTTCACCATTGTGTAAATATTATTTTTTTTCTTTGTTTAGCCTGAGAATGTAAAATGATGGATCAGCAGTACAAAATCAGTTTAGCACCTCCTGTCTCTTTCTCACTGTTTAAATCACACTGCTGAGAAAAGCAAAACACCACAACTGCTTTAAAGCCCAGTGTTGATCACAGTGGGAAATGTTCACTCAGTCAGAATAGAGGCAGTTAAACAGCTCCTAAACAGAACCAGAATTATTGTTAACAGTAAATAAAATTAAATTAAATTTAAAAATGTCTAGCCACTATAGTATGGAGACAATAGGACAAAGCCACAAAATACACCCAATCAATAGTAAAGTGATTGTGTGGGGAAACGAACCTACAGAGCCCCCTAGTGTCAGGTAAGAAAGAAAAAAAACAGCCATGTGTGAACCGTGCTCTCAGATTCGTAATCCGTGCCCTTATTGGTCTGCCGAAGCCATACCCCGAGCAAAGCCAATAGATTAATTCACATGTCCTGCCACACACACGCACACACACACACACACGCACATGTATATAAGGATGTCACTGATTTTGGGAAGACACTGTCACTGTCTGTCTATGAAGCTCTCTGGAACTACCTGTGCAGTAGTTTTAATCGCACCACCTTCCAACCAATCAGAATCCAGTATTGAGACTGAGAATTTTATAATACAACATGATCAACTTTGTATTCTGCTTACATGGGACTGCTCCAGAAGATATACTGTTGTATAATAATTAAAGTATTAATGTTTTATTATAGAAACTTGGCAAATCAAATTTCACCTGGCCATTGGACTATGTCCTTACTGAGAGACTGTGAGGTACAGCTTTTAACTTCTTTGCATGTAAACCATTATTATCAGCAGTGCAGTGTCATCATATATTACATTCACAGTACACTATAGACTGTATGTACAGTATATGATCTTATTCCACTCTTCATTAACAGGGACACCACTTCAGCTTGGAGGGACGGACTGTGGGATATTCATGTTGATGGTAAGTGGTCATATAATTGCTATACCATTGCCTCTGTGTGTGCTAAACACTGCATTTGTTAATATAACATCAGAGGTTTGATTTTGTATTTCAGTACACCCTGTATGTGACCCTTGCAAAGCCCTTTGATTTTACAGCTGTGAGTTTTTATCAATTTACGGTTATTTTTTTTTTCAGCAAAAAGGACCGTAAACACAACTAAAATTTTATGATTAAGATTTTCAATTGTCATCGTTTATCAGTCTGACATGCCTGTAATCAGGAGGTGGTGGTGCCATCAGTCACTACAGGCATTTCCTCTGGCAAGGTATGATACTCATAACTATAGTTTGGATGAAGATGTCCATTATGTGCATTCCCAGTATGCAGGTCATTTGTAATAAATAAAAAATAATGCACACTGGAAAATTTTTTACTGTTTTGTCACTTTTTCTTCAAAGTCAAATCCAACAGTCAGTCACCAAACAAACAATCTTACTGGCGCTAAACATCATGGAGGTCACCCCATCTGTGTTAGACCTCATGGAGGTCACCCCATCTGTGTTAGACCTCATGGAGGTCACCCCGTCTGTGTTAGACCTCATGGAGGTCACCCCGTCTGTCTTAAATATCATGGAGGTCACCCCATCTGTGTCAGATGTCATCGAGGTCACCCCATCTGTGTCAGACCTCATGGAGGTCACCCCAACACAGAGAATCCATGTATATACAGGGAACGTTTATGTATTGTTTGACTATTGTTTGTTTATGTAATTACCTTTCTTGTTTCATAAAAGTGTTTGAGCAGCACTTGACTAATTACATGATTATTGAAATGTCTTATCTTTTTGTACAAAGGACTTGGCGGTGATGAAACAGACTCTGCTTGCCTGTGAGTGGGTGGAGGAGAACAGACCCCACTTTGCTGGGAAAGTTCACTTACCACGGATCATGAGGATGAACGAGGATGATGCCTTGTTGGCCATCACAATGCAGGAAGAAAATCCGGGCTCCCTTCCTTTTCACCTTCGAGAGATTAGAGGACATGGAGTTTTTCATGCAGGAAATATACGATAAAAGAAATATTCATGTGTCTTGCCTGCACAACCCTCACTGCTAACAAGCTAATAAGAGGGATAGATCTGTGAAAATATTTTTACGTGTAGTTTTCGGTTTTGTAAAAAATTTTTTTTTTTAACCCATTAAAGTTTTGTGGGAAAAAAATGTGTTCTTGAAACCTAATATCCTAAAATTTAATTTTGTATCTTTTATCTTATTATATATTTTTTTCCTAGAGTAAAGAGTGATTTTTATGTTAGATGTACATTTTGTTAATGAAGGTGAATAGAAATAAAATAAATTCAGCAACACTTGAGGGCAGTGGAGTATGTGACTAATAAATTGTAAATTATTAACACTCCCAGTCTACTACCAAATGTTCATGGAGTTGGTTGCCTTGCTACCAGTCTCAGACCACACGTGTCCTCTTGTTTTGTTCTTTAGCGTGACACGTGGCTGGGTTCAGACGACAAGACAAGTTGCTTATTACCATTTGATGAAGACAATCACACGTGGACCAATTCCATCCAAAACTGTGTTCACATATTTCCATCTAAATTATATTCACAATGATACTCTCGTTGTACATGCATTCATTTTTCTTTCATGAGGTGGAGGCCCTAAGTGTACATTTAAAAGCAACAAAAGAGATAAGACAAGCAGATAGGTGATTTTATTTATTTATTTATTTATTTATTTATTTATTTATTTATTTATTTTTTATCACACCTGCAAAGGTAACTCAGTTCCAATGTTTAACAGCAAAGAGCATATTAGGAGCATACTTTATTACATTAATGAATCACATATGACAGAAAATTCACAAATAGCTTACATAGCCTTAATACAGTGGGGGAAAAAAGAAGGTAGTCTGGTCATGCAGTTTGTCACAGAAACAGTGCAGAAAAATCATGAAATCATGAAAAATGTTAAAGAAAGGTAAGGCAATATTAGCTATGCCAGCATCTCCAGTTCCATGCAAGTCTCATGGTTACTTTGACCTAACCTTCGTGCATTAACAATCAACATTTTTTCCCCTTTAGGTAAGTTTGATCTAATGAAGGGCTTGCATTGACATTAACAGCCAGTAGGTGGCGAAATGAGCCATAGAGGTGGAACTAGACTAGATCCATAGATTACTAGACTAGATCAAGAGAGGTGGAGCTAGACGTCCAGCTCCATCTATTTGGCTCTGCAGTGAGCAGTAGTGATGGGAAGTTCGGACCATTTTACTGACTCGGATCTTTGAATCTCGTTCAGCAAAATGAACAAATCTTTTTTGAAGTCATTTCTTTCATTTCAGCAGAATATAATTAAAATGTTACATGTTAAATTCACCAACACATCTAGTACTTATGCAAACGTTGATCACATTTGGAATAAAAATAAAGTATAGGCTATTGCAGCCAAGGCCAAATTATGAGAAACAGAAATGATTAATTAATAGCTTAGCATTAGGTCTTCAGGCTATACAGTCTGTTAGTTCACCTCACCTCCCGATCCGAGTCGTTCTTTCTTTTGTCACGTCGCATTTCTCACATCTGTTCCCCGGAAACAGAAATGATTAATTCAGCTCTCGAGTCTTCGGGTCAGAGTCATTCGTTCATCACGTTACAGCTCCATGGGCTAAATGCAGTGTTCTCTGTTGCACGGGGAGCTGCTGTTATATAAAAGCTAGATGATAAAATAATGTAATAACCTGAGACTCAGACAGACGCTTCAGCTTCTATCACTCTGTACGGTCTGTTGTCCTCATCAGGGTCAGCTGTAAAATACACACTCATGAACACTTCAAATTAGCCTCTTATTAAATGTTAGGGTTTAATTTTATGTCTCATGAAGAACACTGTGAGGTCTTACTTCGAGCTCTGTAACATTTCACTGCCAGAATGATGGTCACCAGCACATACGGAGAGGCCGCTACTGCACTGCTGAGGAGCTTCAGTACCGACAGTGCAGCTTTTCCATCTGATAGAACAGGAGGGAAAATTCCATGGATAATAAAATAATTATAATCATACTAATAATAAATTATAATTAATCATATATAAAGCATAAATGAACAGGCCATAGATCTAATACATACAAGTTTCATGAATATTCAAATTTCAAGATATGAGTCTGAAAAGGTGTCTGAAACTTAATATGTTTCTTTAACCATATACAAGCGTTTCTCTGGAATATTTAATTGAACATTAGGACCGTTATATTTGTGCTTTACTACTGATAATGTAGAAGACATAAAAATAAACATCTAAATAAACACAAAATAAAAATCAGACTGACTTTTGGACAGTGCTGTATTGTTTAGCATGAACTGATAAGCTAGTTGATAACATTATTAACACTGCAAATACAAATATACTTCAATAATGTAGAGTTCTATAATACTATAACTGCTTTATATTTAAGTAATTAGTGATGATGCAGTGTACACGTATGTAATAATATATAAAAATCTGTTAAGAAGTGCCAACCTTTTTCACTCACCAGTAACATTTACCCAGAGTGCATCACTGTAGTGTGTGTAGTAGACTGGGTTTCCTCTACCAGCTCTGCACCTGTACTGACCTCCATCAGAGACACTAACTGATCTGAAGATGTAGTGGTGTGTTTCAGTCTCAGTCTCAGTCTCAGTGCTCTGTGTGGGTTTGATCCAGTAAAACTTCCATCCAGCAGACTGCAGCTTCAGTGTACAGGACAGAGTCACGGAGTTTCCTTTCAGTACAGCTCCTTCACGACTTGCTGTGAGTTCAGGTTTAGGTTTTTCTGCAGTTGGAGATGAAACACACAGTTCAGGATGTTAACTGTTCATGTTCTGCTGTCAGAGTGTTTAACACACTAATCACTACTACAGACAAACACACTATTACTGATACACTGTAAAGACTCCTGTCATAGTGAAATTATTCATGAATATCTATCAAACTATTTTGTGGTATTTATGAAAGTAATTTAGTTTTTGTGAGAGTAGATTTAATGTGAAGTACATTGTTCTCTTATTCTAGAAAAAGTTTAAAGACAAAATGTACTGCATTATGTTTGACTGTTATTTAAAACATCCTTCAATATAAAATGTTTGAACCAGCAGAATGCATTTTATTATTTCATTTTACACTTAATGCAGTAATAATAAAAGAAGAGACATTTTGCCATTAATATTATTTATTATTGGATAAACCTGGGACATTTTCATGTTCAGCATTTTGCAGAACATTGAGTCAGCAAATAAATAAAAATCACCTCTGTAGTCTTCATCGACTGCATTTCACATCATCATCTCAAAGTCCAACATCTTTACTGCATATCACACTTTGTATGCATATTGTGCAGCTCTAATCTACACAGTACTGAGTGCTGAGGTGAAGCTGAGGTTAATGAGTACTGAGGAGATGATCACACTCACCTGATACAGTCAGTGTAACAGCATCACTGGTGTGTGAGGAGTGTGAGCCTCCTCTCTCTCTTCCTCTACAGGTGTATTTACCTGCATGAGATGTTTCAGCACTACTGATTCTGTACTCCTGTTCACTACTGACACCAGAACCATCTTTATTCCAGCTGTAGATCCAGTCAGAGTCCTCTTCATCCTGTAGGTCACATCTGAGAGTGACAGTCTCTCGTCTGTACACCTGTACATCAGGATTTATGGACACCACAGGTTTTGGGAGCGCTGTACAAAGATAGTAAAATATTTCCTGAAATAATTAGTATACTTTTGATTGATTGATTTTCAGTGTGTAGAGTTTACAAGATTTTGGAGAAGAATGTAACATTACACATGTAAATGTTTTGGACAAGTTATAACCACTTGCACCAAAAAGTCCAGCGTCTTCAACAGATCCTGATTCTAATCATTTGGTATTGTGTTAGATGTATTTATAGTAAAGTATTATTCAGATCTGTTTAATAAAATGAAAGGTGATTCATGACATCACATTTTATTCTGTATAATTCCATGTTTTGGTCATTGGTAAGGAAGCAGAGTGGAGCAAAAGAAAAAAATCCTACAATTACTCGAGATCCTGATGTGATCTGGCTCCAGGTCTCTTATGCATGATTTCCAAAGTGATTAGTCAGCACTTATAGAGACGAAGCAGGTGATTTATTTACAGTGTAGCTTTAAGGCCTCTGGTATCAGACACACACTGTACATTCTTTCTATATTGATCATAATTTAATATTCTGTAGTGAGTGTTTCAGCACTAATGTCTGTGTTTCAGTTACAATTATAAACACCATCATGAGTCTGATTAACATGAGTGCTGTGTAATTATAATTTCCATCTTTCTACTACCATGAGATTTATTATCCCTACATAACACTGATATCTGATAGTCTGTATCTCTTATAACAGAGATTCTCTTCCTGATGAACACACACTCAGCGGTACTTTAACTTTTGCTCTACTGTTCATGAATGACAGGCTTTATAAATATCTAAAATATAATAAGAAATAACTTAAAACATGCAGTGAGAGAGTAGAAAGCATGACGTACCTCTAACTGTAACTGTAACTGGATCACTGAGCTCTGAGTCGTAGTTTCCTCTGCGTGCTTTACACTGATACACTGTTCCTCCTGCATTAGAGACTGTATCATGGAGTGTGTTGGTGTCTTCAGCTACTTGGACTCGATCTTTGTACCAGAGAACAGTCCATCCATTAGACAGCAGATTACAGTTCAGAGTAACTCTGTCTCCAGTGTAGACGGAGCTCTGAGGATTCACTCTCACAGTCGGTTTGGGTTTTTCTGTTGATATGAAATGATGATGATATTAAAGTTTTCCTCTTTACAACATCAACAAGAGTTTTATCATCTTAATCAGATGATTTGTGTCTAATAATGCATTTATATTCAGCATTTGTTAAACAGTTACAGTTGTGTGACTTTATCACATGGACAACATGGTCTTATAATATCATTATACTGTATATATACTGTACATGGAATTAATTTAATAAACTGTTCATAACTGAACAAACACACTGGAGTTGTAATGAATTCATCTTCATCAGTGTGTTCACTATTATGAATGTTGAACACAGTGAATGTACAACTACACCATTACTCATTACTAGACACAGGATAAGTAACTAAACGTTGTTTTTTTTCCGGATCTGTGACATTTTAAATAAATCTTGTGACTTTAATCCACACTGCATGTAGTGATGTGATGCTGAAGTTAATAAATATTGGTGTGAGGAAGAGATTAACACACACACACACACACACACACACACACACACACACACACACACACACACACACACACCTGACACAGTGAGTGTAACAGTGTTGCTGGTCTCTGAGGTCTGAGAGTCGCTTCTTCTCCGTCCGCTGCAGGTGTATTTAGCGCTGAGAGACTCTACAGGAGTGAATGAATATTTCCTGCTCTCAGTGTAGGAGGATATTTGGACACCATCTTTATTCCAGTTGTACATCCACTCAGTGTCTGCATGTCCTCGTATTTCACATGTGAAAGTGACTTCCTGTCCACTGAATATCTGTCCATCAGGCTGCAGAGTCAGAACGGCTTTTGGTCTCTCTGTACAGTTACAACAAATACATCAAACCAGTCAAACACACCCTTCTCTGACCATCTGATATTTAATCAGTGTGTTTTGTAATGATTATGTGTATCAGTGCATGTTACAGGAGTGTAAGATCAGACATGTACCGATCACTGAGAGAGTCACTTCATTACTCCATGTCGTTGACCGTCCATAAATAGACCCGTAACAGCTGTATTTATGACTCTGATATACTTTTATAGTGTAGTAATTTTCAGCAGATCTGTGACTATAACCACGATCTTTGTACCAGTAGTACAGTCCACTCCATCCTGAAATCCTACATGTGAGTGTAACCGTCTCTCCTCTGAATATTTGAGGTGAATTCGGCTCCACAGACAGAACTGGTTTAAACACTGCTGGAAAAGTTAAAAAGCAAACACACACTGTCAATGTAAACAACTTACATTCTGCATGACAATGTACAAACAATCTTCTCCACCTTAATACAAATCCAACATGTACACAACATAGGCAATAAAATATGTATAAATCACCTTGAGCTTGTCCGACTCGGATAAGTGAAATAAGCACTAAAAAGGGAAGAGAAACAGAGAATATGATGTAACGCTGACTTGTTTCTTTTCTTTAAGAAGACAAATGAGAACAATGCCATAAACTGCAAAAAATCTGTATTTAGTTTCACTTCAGCTGTAAGAAATGCAATATATCGACCTGTTTCAATAATGAATGAAGTTTAGAAAAAGCTATTTTCACTCAGGTCACTATGCTGCTCATTACTGTCTCATGTTTAATCTGATCCACATCTGCTAATCTGAAACTGGATTACACACTTCCTTCTCTGTGTCTCACATGACAAAGGTGCTGCTGTGCACTAAAGCTGTGGTGTAATACATACAGCCTGCAGGATGATGTCATATATCAGGAAAAACCTGAGCTCAGTAGCACATACAGGATAATGAACACACACAGGTTAATGAACACACACAGGCTAATGAACACACACAGGTTAATGAACACACACAGTTTAAGTATCTTATTTAGCGTCTGAAGGGCAGTACTAAATGGAAAAAATAGGATCTTTAAATAAATAAACAATTTAAACTGATCACCCTGTTCAAAAGTTTACACCCCCCTGAATATTAATGTATCGTGTCACCTTCTCGAGCATCAGTGAATGTTTTGCACCTTATGTAATAGTTGTGTACGAGTCCCTCAGTCATCCTCAGTGTGAAAAGACAGATATGAACATCATATAGCCTGTGTTGGAAAGGGCTAAAATATACAGAAGATGCTGGAAAAGCAAAGAATGTGCAGGACCTCGAGAATTTTTCTGAAGAACAGGGGGCAGTTTAACTGCTCAGGAGAAACAAGGGACTCGTGAACAACTCTCACAAAACATAAACACACTCGTGGATAATCCAGGTAACGACACAGTATTAAGAATCAAGGGTGTGTAAACTTTTGAACGGGGTAATTTTCATAAACTCAGCCATTGTCTTGTGGACTATATGTAAACATCTGTTCTGTGAAATAGCTTATTCAGGACAAGACTAAATAAACAACTGTTGGCTCAAATTTAGCCTATTACCCAAAAACATTTAAAATTCAACTTAGAAGCCAATACTCACATCTACCTCTGAGCCCAGTTGGAGATAGAAAAAATACACCAGCCGTGAGTGAGAAGAAGCAAGGGTCCAGCTTTATTGTTCCGTTCCACCACACGAGATCCACACCGATGAGAATTCTCAGAGGTGATTCCAATACCCTGAGCTTAAGCTCCAGTATTTATACTGTATTTACACACTAAATAACCCATATGTTTCAAGAAGACTATGATCTCACTACCAATAGGGTTAAAAAGAGCTCATTTACCTTACTCTTATGTTCCAGAAAAGGGCTATTTCACTTACACATAGAATCAAAACCAGGGGTTTCAATTTACACATAAAATCAGAACCCAGGCATTTCTAATAACCCAGAAAATAAAAACCCAGAGTTTTTAGTTACTCAGATAATCAGAAACCAGAGTTTTCAGTTACCCAGGGCATCAGAAATTTCAGTTTTGATTTACCTAGAGAATAGAAAGTGGAGGAGACTAAACAATCTAGAGGGATCTTGGTCTTATTGTTATCTCGAGGGGGGGCAGTTTGACCCAGCCACCCTTATAACTGGCTCTCTTCATGGTTCTCTTAAAATTAAGGCCTTCCTTGCGAGATGAGAATCTTGTGTTGAGACATTTTTTATCCACAACACAACAACATGGGATTTTTATGATCAATCTTATTTTGTTAAAAGTATTAAGATTTTGCAGATTCAGCAAGGGGTATGTAAACTTCCGATCGCAACTGTATGTTCTCTATATGTCTTTTCTTTACAAAAAGTAAATATATTTCTTTAACTTATTTTGTTATTTGTTAATAAATATTCATATTACATTCATATTATATGAATTCATATTGTTCATATTGTATTTTTAATTGTTTATAAAAGTCCTTGATGTTTTTAAGTGGTTGAATTTTTGTGTGCGTGAGTTGGAAGCTGTGTGTATGTGTGTGTGTGTGTGTGTGTGTGTGTGCGTGTGTGTGTGTGTGTGTGTGAGAGAGAATTTGTTTTGCCTTTAAATATACTGTAAATATATTTATTTGTTATTTTGTTGTTTTTAAAAGTGTGTTGTTAATAAATGTTCATATTGTAGTGTATTTGTTAATCTTTAATAAAAACCCTTAATCTTATCAAATGGTTGAATTTGAGTTTCCCTACTAAAATTAAGTACATTTAGCAGTTTCTGGCCCGGGGACCAAGCCGACTCTCAGCCAGATCTGTCTTACAGAGTCTGGGGCAGACCCGGGCCAAATAAAACAATATAATTCACTTTACAGTGTCTGGGCCGGATCTGGGCTGGAGGAAAAAAGTGTGTGTCGGTTTGCAGTGTGTGGGCCGGATCTGGGCTGGAGGAAATTGTGCGTGTGGTTTCAGCTTCTGTTTCCTGGTATTTATATGTAGACGTGTTAAACAACGTAGAACATAGCACATTTCTTTCAGACCACCCAATTGGTGGATACTAGGAAATAAAAGCTGAAATCCTAAACTCTTGTCTCAATCCATCTTTTGATCACATACCCAAATGTCTTTGGTGTACAGCAGAAACAAATGAATAAGTCTTGCCGTTCCAATAGTTTCAGAGGGGACTGTACTGTACGCTCCCACTGATATCATTATTAATGCAACTAACTAACACTATTCTACATATAAATGTAACCCTTACCTTAACCTCAGTAACCAAACAATAAAAAAAGTTCTCACAAGGGCTCAACTCAAATGAACTAACTCACACAACTGATATGGATGTACACTGATCCAACAATCATATCAGAGACTCTTACGGAAATGTTCTAATCACATATTAACCTCATCACACAGGACATTAGACTTCATCTGAACATATTGTTTTAAGTCGCCACTCACTCTAATGAAGACACAAAGAAAACATTTACTCACAGATCATCACACGGAGTGGACGGAGCTCCATCCTGTCACTCTGATGAAGGACTGACTGATCAGTGGTCTGTGTTAAAGACACTACACTTCCTGTGTTCTTACACACAGAGAGAAAGACAGAAAGACTTCCGTTCTGGTCAAAGTTGATGTGCTCTTTTCATGTGAACCCAGAAATTATAACAACAATTTGCAGAACATAACTTTATTCAACTCCTGAACTTGTACAGTTCCTCTGCTACTTCACTCAGGTTCATGATTGATCTCAACAAGACATCCAGTGGACCTTTCTATAAAGCTTTTTATCTCGTTTGATTGAATAAGCAAGCTAACTCTTTTAAAAGAATGAGGTCTTTCCTAAATCAAGAAATTTTTCTATTCTGTCAGATTTACTTCAGGTTTTGGGTTTGATGCAGTCCATAAAGATCAGAAAAGTTCACTGGACATGATGTCAGAACCTCCTATGAAGCTGGGAGGCAGGGCTTCTGCTAGTCTCAAAATGGGGTTCTTAAATGTACAACCTAGATGTGATCAGTGAAAGGGATTCCAAGACTTAGATTTTTCCAATAAACCTGTATGTATTTTCATCCATTTTATTTGTATATAATAATAATAATAATAATAATAATAATAATAATAATAATAATAATAATAATAATAATTCCTTAGAGCAATACAGTGCTTTTATAGGCACTCAAAGCACTTTACATTGGGGGGGGGGGGGGGGGGGGGCAAGGGGGGGTCTTCTCAACCACCACCAGTGTGTATGATGCAACAGAACACCCACTACACACCATCCATTGGTGGAGAGGAGAGGAGAGTGATGTAGCCAATTCAGAGATGGAGATTATTAGGGTGTCATGATAGATAAGGGCCAATGAGGGAATTTCGCCAGGACACCATGGTTATACCCCTACTCCTTACAAGAAGTGTCCCCGAAATTTTTAATGACCATAGTGAACCAGGACCTTGAGCTCACTGAGTGCTGTTAGTGTTTACCACAGAAACTAGAGTGAGAACAAGCAGGTGTTTCTGTTTTAATTGTGGCTTTACTGAGAATGTGAATGGCAGCATTTCCTCATTTCTCACACAGCTCAACTACAATAGAAACCAAACCACAATAATGTTTCATGTCTTAACTGCTAATCATTTAAAATGTGTAATCATTAAAATCATTTAAAATCATATATTTGCTGACGAACAAATAAGAACAAATAAACTCTTTGTGTAATAACGTCAATTAATCACAACATTCATTGCTAGATATAAATGGTTATTTTTTAATGTAAATCAGATCTGAAATGACTGACGTGAGATAATGTGCAGTTGTGTACAGTTTTCAGATAAGACTACACAATAAAGCAGGAAGTCTTAAACTGTATCACTGCCATTTGCAAAAACATTATCTTCATAGATTGGAGTCTGCACATCTGGAGCTCGTCTGTGCTGTGTGAACCTACTGGCTCTACAAGGTACTGCAAGTAAAAACATGATATACAGTGCCCTCCACTAATATTGGCACCCTTGGTAAATATGAGCAAAGTAGGCTGTGAAAAACCTTTATATTTTATTCAAAAAATTCACAAAAATTCTCTGGATATCATGTAAAAATATCATGCAAAAAGAAACTCGCTTATCTCCGGACAGAGCTCTCGAAATCTCTGCAGGAATTTACCCCTACTAAACCATCTCACGTCAGTGTGTAGCAGGAGCTCAGAGTGGTCGCAGTCTGCCTTCTCCAGATGCGCACGAACAGCTGTATTTGAAGTGATCTAGCACGTATAGAACAGACGATCTTTGTTGTCACATCCACGATCTCTTTCATGTTCAGCATTTTTGCGCATAAGGCTTGTTGGTGTATTATGCAGTGGTAGTTCAGGAAGTCAGGGAAAGCATCGTCTTCCCTGCACTTGGCGATGAATCCATTTGCGCTGCTCAACCATTGCGGGCGCACCGTCCGTGGTGACTGATATCAGTTTGCACACTGGGAGCTGGGTTTCGTCAATGAAGTCTTTAAAAGACTGAAAAATGTCCTCTCCCCGCGTGTCTTCTTTCATGGGCAGCATCGTTAACAACTCTTCTTCTGCAGTCCTGTCTGTAAACAACATCCGAATAAAAACGCACAACTGGGCTGTATCACTTCCGTCCGTAGACTCGTCCGATTGCAGTGAGAAACACGCGCCGTCTGTGATGTCCTTCCAAAGCTGTTGTGTCAAATCCTCGGCCATGACTTCACAGCGCCGTGGAACTGTACTTCTTGATAGCTGGAGAGCTCTGATTGAAGATAATACTTCGGTTTTGTTTTTAAAGTCCCGAAACAACGAGTCAGCTGCGTCTACGAATGCCTCTTTTATCACCTCTCCGTCTTGGGATGACTTCTTGTGTTTAATGATGGAGTGACTCACCCGGAACGACGCTTCGGTGGCCGCCTTAGCATTTGAAGTCAGTCGTGAGAATCGTAGTTTTTATGAACAGTCCTAAAGTGCCGCTCCACATCCCCCTTTTTGGGAATAGCAATGGTAGCTTGGCAGATCAGACAAACGCACTTCGAATATGACATCGTGAAAAAAATCATCCTCCCATTCCGCATGGAAGTGATGAGTCTTCGGTTTCTTGCTTGATCCCGCTACCTCTCTCATTTTGTACCCTTTCTTCAGGAGGAATAAATCGGAAAGTTAACTCAGTGATTTCGCTCGATAGTCTTTAGCGCTGGCGCGTTTGATCGCACACGCATGGTGAGAGAAAAGACGAGATCTCAGACTGGCTGCCCTCTACATCATCATAACATCTATTTTTATTTTAATGGAGATCTACCAGCACTTCCTTTGAGATCGACCGGACGTATTGGGCACCCTGATCTACCCCTTTTATTTATTACAGTATTTGGTGAGATGAACTTGACTGGTTTATATCTGTGTGAAGCTGCTTCATTCACAATAATATTATATTCTCTTTTTCTTATTTCATTATTCATTACAAGTCATCTGGACCTCCCATAGAAGTTTGTGTGACAGAAGACAAGACAGCACTCACACTCCGCCCATCTAGTTAACTTCACATCATCTCCCCACACACGCAGTAGTTTAGTCATTGTCTAGACTGCACACGTGGGTCTGCACAGCTCCATTTCACACACACACACACACACACACACACACACACACACACACACACACACAGGATTTTATCACACATTACTTCTCCCTGCTGATCCACATCCCCAATAATCACACTACACACACCAGATAAGTTTAAAACAGAACATCTTTATTGACGTGTCTGTATATTTGTATAGTCTGTCTTTGTTTGTGCTGTAGATTGTCCGCGTCCGTCTTCCGGGTCCAGTCCGCCGAGACTACAGCAAGAGGGAGGAGATAAACTCCTGTCCTATTTCTGCACCAGTGTTTATGTGTCTGGGGAAAAAGGGGGACTTTTATTGAAATGAACATGAGGAAGGTGGTTAATATGTGTGTATGTTCACATTATGATCATATTATATGTTCATATCTATATGTTTATGATGATGTATACTTATCTTTATGTGTGAGGTTGTTGTGTTCATACTTACCTGATATTTACTGTTTATAATGGTTCATGCCGAATGGGCGGGGCTTCAGCTTTATAAGCGGGCTGCTTCCCTACATGCGGCGGCTGATGGAAAGTCCGATTCATTTCCACGAACCGATTCTTTCGGACAGTTTGTTTCAATGAACCGGTTCATCGGTTCCTGTACGTCATCAGACAATGGCGTCACTACATATATCTTTTCTAACAACTCAGTGTCATGTTGCATCAATGAAACCTTCAGATAAAGTCATGTGTGTGAACGCTTATTGCTGATTATTGCCTTTTATTCACTTAAGTTAATGGTGTTTGTTGTCATTAACCATTAGTATTTCCAGAAAAAAAAAAAAAAAAAATTAAAAACAAATGTAAAATGTACATTTCCCAAGACATAGAATTTAATAATGCATAGACTTTTCTAAAATGAATTATACCCAGAAGATGGCACTGTTGTAATCTTTTGACAAGTGCGTAAAGGTAATAAAATGACCCCTTTATACAGAAAACACATGAATGCATTTTTGTTGTTGTTTGATTGTTTTGTTTTTAAATTTGAAATATCTTACAGTAGACTTTATTCACAGTCTGTGTGATGCAGGATTGATAAAATAGCTTTAGCCACTTTTTAAACATAATATTAATGAGAAACAGAGCTGATGATTTCTACTGCAATGCAGGTATTTTTCTTGTAGAGTACAACAATAATGATGCATGAGAATGAATATATGCATTGTTTCATAGGACGTCATCACTTGTAAAGCAACTGGAGGTTAATCAGTGAATAACGCCCCTTAATAAAATACAGCTGCTTTGTATACATGTATATTTTAATGCAGGATATCATTTGTGTGACCTAAAAGTACAACTGTAATTGCTGAAATGCTTACAAATTTAAACCAAAGAAAAAAAAAATAAATTAAAATACCAAGTAAATAAATTGAGGGATTGCACTGTACTGAGCACCTCTAACTTTACATATACTGATACTGCTTATGTCCACATGGATGGAGATGAGTACAAACGTTTGCTGGAGATAAAACTGTACACTCTATGCACATGACTTTTCTAACAGGCTTGTTACAGTGCAATAAAAATACATTAAAACGATAGTTTCTGGAAGACGTGTGACATTACAGACACATTTGGTGCACACAGTTTAGGACTTGTGATAGATATTCATCTTGTTGTGGTTTGTGATATCTGGTTGTACCGTGTGGTGGAAAATACATCAGTGTATCTCTGTATGTGATCGTAACGACTTTCAGTTCTGTAGGTGTGAACTGCACACAGATGACATGATGAAGCCCCTCACATGAGTGAAAAAACATTTTCAAGAATAAAAGTTCAGTCACATTGATTTATTACTCTTACTATTACTACTAAATCCTTTTGCTTTACAACCAGTCCTAATAGTGGCACAAGTAATCAATAAAATACACCCTGTAAATACTTCTTAATGCTGTCCATACACACGTTCTTAATCCCCCCCACACACACATTTTAAACCAAACAAGTGCAAAGAACCTGTACAAAACAATCTCACTCTGATTTTACTGTCACTGCACACATGATGAACTTCTCTCTCTCTTCTCTCTCGTCTGTTCAGTTGTGTATTCACTCCTCCAGCACCTGTAAATGAACATTTACAGCCGTTTTAGATTTTAGTTCCTGAAATGGTTAAACTTTGGTGTTTTAAGCCAACAGCAAATCATTAAGGAACATTTAAAAGGCAATGCAAATTTATATTTCAGTATATACAGTAATTATTAAATATAAAGCAGTAAATAGTGATGGCTTATTTAAGGAGAAACTGTCATGTATGTTATTACACTGCAATATTTGCACTTCTTATAGTAGAATTTTTCTTAACTGCACTGACGCTATAGGATTGAGCAAGAAATTTCATGAAAATGCTTCATTTTTTAATTTTATTTTAAACCACTTTATCTTTATTTTATGTATTTTCCAAAAAATTGGATTGGCAGTAGAGTCAACAACTTCAATGTCGTCTTGAACAAGAGACATGGGCTTGTTTAATCCACACACTGTATTCCACAGTAGCTAATGATACATCAGCAAAAACGAGTCTTTGTGAATGTAAAGTTATTGGGCCAGGTAGTGGTAAACAGTTTAATACACATAAAAAGTGTATTAAATCCAGTTTCTACTGTGAAAAACTGTGAAACTGATTTACTTGTCATAATACATGTTATACGTTCAGCTGTGGGATCTGGTTGCCTTAGGGTTGTTTATTTTTCTATAGACTGAGGTTTATTTGTTTTCCTAAATTAGTTGAGGGTGTGAACACAGTGAGCTTTAAAAGTAAAGATCAACCCCAGGAATTTAAAGTTCTAGAGGACTCTCTCACTTTGTTTACTGAGTGTTTGAGCTGTGAGAGGAACCAGAATGCACATCTCTATTTTCTACTGCTAAGGGCTATAGAGCATTTCTACAGTTGACTCACTTCCGCTGTGATTACATCATGATACCCAGCAGCTGGTAAGGCTTGCAGCAACAGGAAGAGGGGACACTGGAGCTGCTTTTTGACATTATTTGCTTTTAGAATTGCTTTAGGTGTAGTAATTTAGAAAGTTATTAGCAATCTAACTGAGGCTGTAGCATTTATATTACACTATTTATATTTATAACTGTTTATAACTCCAACTGAACTCCTACTGAGCAAGGCACAAAACTTGAACTAGGTTTTCTATATAATTCTAAGATCTCTCCAAGTATTTCTATCTCAATTTGAGATTTGTAAATAGAACAGATTTTGTCTTACCTATGAGTTCTGCTTCAGCTGTGAATAAACAGTTCCATACTCTACACTGGCCTTCACTAGATGTAAACAAGAAACGCTGAATTAATGTCCACAATCAACTGCAACTAATCTAAATAGCTAAACAGTCAATAATGAAATGAATTGGTTGATAAATTAGAAAACAATAAAAAGTAATGTACATGCAGATTTATATAAATATGTACAGATAGCTTTACCTTGATTTTTCTTTGCTTTTTTCTGTGGCTTGATTTCAAGCTCAGTGTAAATCACATCACTGGGTCCAGCAACATCATCTGCAGTCACAGTGAACAGAACAAAACAAACACAGCTACAGCATTAACCTGAATCAACCTGTGTAAAAAAATCAGTGTGGGGAATTACAGGTATATGATGGGATGTAGCTGAACACAAATGTGGAGCTTATAGTCACTTCTACATATTCCATCCATCTTCTATACTGCTTATCCTCTTCAGGGTCAAGGGGGAACTTGGAGCCTATCCCAGGGAGCATCGGGCACCAGGCAGGGTACACCCTGGACAGGATGCCAAACCATCACCTTTTACATGTTATGGTTTTGAAATACATGTGTTCTCGTTGTATTTTTTTTTGTTGAAAAATGCTAACTTTATATGCACATTAACTGAAGCTTGATATGTATAGCATTAAAACCATTGACAGGTGAAGGGAGCATTGATCATTTCGTCACAATGACATCAAGGGGTGGGAAATATATGGCAGCAAGTGAACAATTAGTTCTTGAAGTCGATGTGTTGAAAGCAGGAAAAATGGGCAAATGTAAGGATCTGAGTGACTTTGACAAGGACCAAATTGCGATGGCTAGATGACTGGGTCCGAAGGACAGGTCTTGTGGTGTGTTCCCGGAATGCGGTGGTAAGGAGTAGAGATTGACCGATAATCGGTTTAAACGATAATTTTCGGATGCATGTGGGAAGGGAAGGCTAGCTCGTCTGATCTGATCCCACAGAAGAGCTACTGTAGTGAAAAACTAATGCTGGCTGTGATAGAAAGGTGTCAGAACACACAGTGCATCACAGCTTGCTGCGTATGGGGCTGCATACTCACAGACCAATCAGAGTGCCATGGAAGAAGGTGGGATAAATGTCTTTTTCTTTTAGATCATGTGGACGGCCGGTTGCGTGTACGTTGTTTACTTAGGGAAAAGATGACACCAGGATGCACTATGGAATGAAGGCAAGCCAGCAAAGGTAGTGTGATGTGTTGGCCAATGTTCTGCTGTGAAACCTTGAGTTCTGGCATTCATGTGGATGTAATTGTTTGATATCCATGGAAGCAGAGTATTTTTGTGAATTCTTTAACAAAAGATCAAAAAGTTATCATATTTACCAAGGGTGCCAATATTAGCGGAGGGCACTAAAATATATATATATATATATATATATATATATATATATATATATATATATATATATATATATATATATATATATATATATATATGATGCATGCAGATTTTTAGTATAGTAGATGATTGAATGTACTGTAGACTGTAAATATTTTTTATATATAAAATGTGAAGTTGCAGTATAAAAATACTCCACCTTTATTCTTGTATGACTCCTTTTTCTTCATGACCTGTGCATAAACGGCCCCACTGAGTTCAGCTGCAGCTTCACCTAATCACAGTGCAATGTGATCGTCACTACAGGAGATGTATTTACTGTATGGTGTTAATCTGAGATTTATTCCTTCTAGTGGAAAATGGAAGTGGAAATATCTGACATGAAATAAAGAAATCTCTCTCTTCTACTAGCGTTCTCCACAGTGGCATAAATGTGCACATCTACAGAAAAGAGTGCAAATAAAGAATAAACAAGATAAATTTTCAGACAATTTTGAAAGCGTTTAAGAAATGAACATTGTTAAATTAGCTTGTTAGTAAGAACATGATCTTATATTGAATTACTGTATACATAAGGAAAGTATTCATTATGTGACACGTTGTCTGACCGGTCTGAAGTGGGGCGTGTCCTGACTGAGAATCCTCAGCTCCTGACTGACTCGGGTTCTGGCCTGGTGTCTGATTGCTGTTCTGCTGTATGTCTCTGTCCTTTCCTGTATGAGAAGACAGAAATTCTTCATTTGCTCAATTTATAAACCATACAAACTTTATTTTAGAGAACGCTTATACGTTAGTGTATGGCAAAAATGTACCAGTAAATAAAGAGCAATTACAAGCTACTAAATGTGTAAGCAACAATTTGTCTCATTTATCAAGCTGGATATGAACACATTTATTTGTAAATCATTCACAGGAGCATTTACATACATAATGTGTTATTCATGAATATCCAGTTAGTTTGGAAAACAATAGTGTATCCTATAAGAGCTCTTGAGTGTGGGCTAATTCACTTCTAAGCAGAATCACTAATGTGAACCAATTAGGAGAAGTATAATGGTGCCCCATATTGCAACACATTGTGGTTGTCACTAAATGTAAATCTGCTGTGTCATAAATGCACTTGATGCAATTTACAGCTGATTGGAATTCATCAACATACATGAGTATGAAGAAAATCAGTGATACTAAAACTTGTGTAAATCTAGTGAGAATTATTTTTTGTTTAGTTTGGCCTATGAAAACATTTAGACACAAGTTGATAATGATTAATAAATGACCAAATTATGTAATTGCAAGTACAATGTGTAATAATTAGTATTCTATTCATATTTTTTATTACCTTGTAACTATTTCTTATTTAATAGAAGCTATGTACAGTAGTTGTGTGTTAAATCATGTGTAATGAGAGTAATTATTAAAAAAGTATTAGATACAGTGGGGGAAATAAGTACTGAACTTGTGAACATTTTTGTTCAGTAAATATATTTCCAATGAGGCGATTCACATTAAATTTTCAACAGACATAAGTATTAACTGAAGTTAAAATGAAGTATTAAATGAAGTTATGTGTAATAAAGTGGAATAACACAGGAAAATAGTATTGAACACGTTAACTGAAATGTATTTAATACTTAGTGGAGAAGTCATATACAAATATATAAATACCAGTTATATACCATTTTGTTAACATGTTTGTTATTTCCATGTTCGTGTAGCTTATACTATTTCATGCTTTGTAGAAGTACTGATTATATTATAAGCAATTTAGTGAAAACTAGTTATCAGACCTTTGTTGGATTTGTGCCACCAACACAGGATCAGTGAAAGGATGATGAACAGAAAGGCCAAGCTCAGTCCCACAGACACAAATACTATAACAGTATTGTATGTTGAACCTGAGACGGAGGAAAGAAAAAGACACAAATGATAAAAAACCTGCTGTCACTAATAATAGCCCAATTTCTAATTCTCCATTTCTGTCCAAACTGTTTTAAAGAGTGTTTACCAGCAATCTCTCTGAGCCTTTCTAATCAGATCCACATTCCCTACTGAGACTGCTCTTCAAGGAGTCACTCATAATCTACTCCTTTCTGCTGATGCTGGTGCCTTTCCTCCATCAGTATTTCTAGCTTGGATCATGTTTCCTTTTTTCTCCTGCCCCTGACACACAAGGTATCCCTCAATGATCAATCCTTGGCCCTCTACTTTTAACTACAGGCACAGTATATGCATCCACTTGCTCAGATCATTCAAAAACATCTGAGTTTCCACTGTTAAGCAGATAACACTGATTTATCTGATCATGAGCTATGTCTTCCACATCATTAACTGTATACATTCATGATCTAGAATAATGGATGGACTCCAACATTCTTAAATTGAACTCTAATAAAACAGATTTTATTTGCACCCAAAACTCCTTTGTTCTAAAATTCCAGATATTCAGTAGATATTGATGGCATTAACATTAAACCTTCTACAAATGTTCACAATTTATTCATAATTTTTGACAACACAGTTTCATTTGAACTCTGTATTAGGTCACTCACAACAATCTCTTTATCAGCTCTGCATGACCCTTACTTAGTTTGAAAAAACTCTTGCTTCATGATTTCATCATTTCACAGTTACATTTTTGAAGATCTCTTCATTCCCATTTCTGGTATAACTCCTAATCAACTTCAACATGTTTGAAAATATGTTTGCTATAGTCTTTACTCATATCAAACACACATTAAATGTGTGCACTATCATGAACACTGGTTACCCATCTCACAGAGAATCAAATAAACAAACTCTTAATTCTCACACACATGGCCTCGCTGTAACACTCTACACCCTGGAGTCTTAGATCCACCAGTACTGATCTACTAGTGGCTCCTAACGAGCAGACTGACAAGAATGGGCAGAATATTTAATGCCATAATCCACCACCAGGCCTTTAACTGCACATCCATGAACTCAAAACACATGTTTTGTACCAACAGCTTTCCTTTTTTTTTCTTCCTGCTAGTCATTTTCCTACTGTTTTTTTTTTTACAGTCAGTTTGAGTGATAGGTGCTACGTGCTACAGAAATTGAATGTATTTGTGTTCTCCTTCTTCCCCTTATTATTATTATTATTAGTAGTAGTAGTAGTAGTAGTAGTAGTAGTAGTAGCAGTAGTCACAGTCTCTCCTTTGAACACATGTCTATCAGGCTTTATGGTCACCACAGATATAGGAATCTCTACAGAAACAATTTTAACATCCCAGATACAAACACACTTCAATAATATACAGTTCTACTTCTATTAACTGCTATATACCTAAGTGGTTAGTGACGATGCAGTTTATACGTATGTAATAATATCTAAAGTCTGTTAAGAAGTGCCAGTGTTTTGCAGTGATTTGTAAACTTTTCACTCACCAGTAACATTTACCCAGAGTGCATCACTGTAGTGTGTGTAGTAGACTGGGTTTCCTCTTCCAGCTCTGCACCTGTACTGACCTCCATCAGAGACTCTAACGGAGCTGATGTTGTAGTAGTCTGTTTCAGTCTCAGTCTCAGTGCTCTGTGTGGGTTTGATCCAGTAAAACTTCCATCCAGCAGACTGCAGCTTCAGTGTACAGGACAGAGTCACGGAGTTTCCTTTCAGTACAGCTCCTTCACGACTTGGTGTGAGTTCAGGTTTAGGTTTTTCTGCAGTTGGAGATGAAACACACAGTTCAGGATGTTAACTGTTCATGTTCTGCTGTCAGAGTGTTTAACACACTAATCACTACTACAGACAAACACACTATTACTGATACACTGTAAAGACTCCTGTCATAGTGAAATTATTCATGAATATCTATCAAACTATTTTGTGGTATTTATGAAAGTAATTTAGTTTTTGTGAGAGTAGATTTAATGTGAAGTACATTGTTCTCTTATTCAAGAAAAAGTGTACAGACAAAATGTACTGCATTATGTTTGACTGTTATTTAAAACATCCTTCAATATAAAATGTTTGAACCAGCAGAATGCATTTTATTATTTCATTTTACACTTAATGCAGTAATAATAAAAGAAGAGATATTTTGCCATTAATATTATTTATTATTGGATAAACCTGGGACATTTTCATGTTCAGCATTTTGCAGCACATTGAGTCAGCAAATAAATAAAAATCACATCTTTAGTCTTCATCGACTGCATTTCACATCATCATCTCAAAGTCCAACATCTTTACTGCATATCACACTTTGTATGCATATTGTGCAGCTCTAATCTACACCAGTACTGAGTGCTGAGGTGAAGCTGAGGTTAATGAGTACTGAGGAGATGATCACACTCACCTGATACAGTCAGTGTAACAGCATCACTGGTGTGTGAGGAGTGTGAGTCTCCTCTCTCTCTTCCTCTACAGGTGTATTTACCTGCATGAGATGTTTCAGCACTACTGATTCTGTACTCCTGTTCACTACTGACACCAGAACCATCTTTATTCCAGCTGTAGATCCAGTCAGAGTCCTCTTCATCCTGTAGGTCACATCTGAGAGTGACAGTCTCTCCTCTGTACACCTGTTCATCAGGATTTATGGACACCACAGGTTTTGGGAGCGCTGTATAAAGATAGTAAAATATTTCCTGAAATAATTAGTATACTTTTGATTGATTGGTTTTCATGAGTGTAGAGAGTTTACAAGATTTTGGAGAAGAATGTAACATTACACATGTAAATGTTTTGGACAAGTTATAACCACTTGCACCAAAAAGTCCAGCGTCTTCAACAGATCCTGACTCTAATCATTTGGTATTGTGTTAGATGTATTTATAGTAAAGTATTATTCAGTTTTGTTTAATAAAATGAAAGGTGATTCATGACATTACATTTTATTCTGTATAATTCCATGTTTTGGTCATTGGTAAGGAAGCAGAGTGGAGCAAAAGAAAGAAAATCCTACAATTACTCGAGATCCTGATGTGATCTGGCTCCAGGTCTCTTATGTATGATTTCCAAAGTGATTAGTCAGCACTTATAGAGACGAAGCAGGTGATTTATTTACAGTGTAGCTTTAAGGCCTCTGGTATCAGACACACACTGTACATTCTTTCTATATTGATCATAATTTCATATTCTGTAGTGAGTGTTTCAGCACTAATGTCTGTGTTTCAGTTACAGTTATAAACACCATTATGAGTCTGATTAACATGAGTGCTGTGTAATTATGATTTCCATCTTTCTACTACCATGAGATTTATTATCCCTACATAACACTGATATCTGATAGTCTGTATCTCTTATAACAGAGATTCTCGTCCTGATGAACACACACTCAGCGGTACTTTGACTTTTGCTCTACTCTTCATGAATGACAGGCTTTATAAATATCTAAAATATAAGAAATAACTTAAAACATGCAGTGAGAGAGTAGAAAGCATGACGTACCTCTAACTGTAAGTGTAACTGGATCACTGAGCTCTGAGTCGTAGTTTCCTCTGCGTGCTTTACACTGATACACTGTTTCTCCTGCATTAGAGACTGTATCATGGAGTGTGTTGGTGCCTTCAGCTACTTGGACTCGATCTTTGTACCAGAGAAAAGTCCATCCATTAGACAGCAGATTACAGTTCAGAGTAACTCTGTCTCCAGTGTAGACGGAGCTCTGAGGATTCACTCTCACAGTCGGTTTGGGTTTTTCTGTTGATATGAAATGATGATGATATTAAAGTTTTCCTCTTTACAACATAAACAAGAGTTTTATCATCTTAATCAGATGATTTGTGTCTAATAATGCATTTATATTCAGCATTTGTTAAACAGTTACAGTTGTGTGACTTTATCACATGGACAGCATGGTCTTATAATATCTGTCAGGAACCTCGAGTCGGCACGGAAGCAGGAGCGGGGGCAGGTGTAGAGCGTGGGATCGGGGAGTTCAAGAAACGTAGTCGTAAGACAGGCAAAGGTCAAGCAATCGGACGAACAACACAAACGGGGTCAGGCAGAGAGCGTAGTCGAAACCGGAAACAGGGGTCGAGGATCACGAGAAGACTAACTAACTAGATCGGCTTGGTAACGCAGAGAAACGAGTTGACTGAACGTAGACTTCACATTGACTCTAGATGAATGACATCCCTAAGTACTAGCAGTGTGTGTGTGTGTGTGTGTGTGTGTGTTGGTGCCAGGTGTGTCTGATCACAACTCCGGGGATGGTGAGCACATGCGTGCATGAGAAGTGAGTGTTGCATCTTGGGAAATTAAGTTCTGATCTGACTGAGCTGTGACGATATCATTATACTGTATATATACTGTACATGGAATTAATTGAATACATTTTTTCATAACTGAACAAACACACTGGAGACTAAAAGTTTTTTTTTTTCAAATGCACTTTATGAGTGGAGCATAAATACACACTCTTAATGAATTCATCTTCATCAGTGTGTTCACTATTATGAATGTTGAACACAGTGAATGTACAACTACACCATTCATCATTACTAGACACAGGATAAGTAACTAAACGTTGTTTTTTTCCGGATCTGTGACATTTTAAATAAATCTTGTGACTTTAATCCACACTGCATGTAGTGATGTGATGCTGAAGTTAATAAATATTGGTGTGAGGAAGAGATTAACACACACACACACACACCCACACACACACACACACACACACACACACACCTGACACAGTGAGTGTAACAGTGTTGCTGGTCTCTGAGGTCTGAGAGTCGCTTCTTCTCCGTCCGCTGCAGGTGTATTTAGCGCTGAGAGACTCTACAGCAGTGAATGAATATTTACTGCTCTCAGTGTAGGAGGATATTTGGACACCATCTTTATTCCAGTTGTACATCCACTCAGTGTCTGCATGTCCTCGTATTTCACATGTGAAAGTGACTTCCTGTCCACTGAATATCTGTCCATCAGGCTGCAGAGTCAGAACGGCTTTTGGTCTCTCTGTACAGTTACAACAAATACATCAAACCAGTCAAACACACCCTTCTCTGACCATCTGATATTTAATCAGTGTGTTTTGTAATGATTATGTGTATCAGTGCATGTTACAGGAGTGTAAGATCAGACATGTACCCATCACTGAGAGAGTCACTTCATTACTCCATGTCGTTGACCGTCGATCAATAGACCCGTAACATCTGTATCTGTGACTCTGATCTACTTTTATAGTGTAGTAATTTTCAGCAGAACTGTGACTATAAACACGATCTTTGTTCCAGTAGTACGGTCCACTCCATCCTGAAATCCTACATGTGAGTGTAACCGTCTCTCCTCTGAATATTTGAGGTGAATTCGGCTCCACAGACAGAACTGGTTTAAACACTGCTGGAAAAATCAAAAAGCAAACACACACTGTCAATGTAAACAACTTACATTCTGCATGACAATGTACAAACAATCTTCTCCACCTTAATACAAATCCAACATGTACACAACATAGGCAATAAAATATGTATAAATCACCTTGAGCTTGTCCGACTCGGATAAGTGAAATAAGCACTAAAAAGGGAAGAGGAACAGAGAATATGATGTAACGCTGACTTGTTTCTTTTCTTTAAGAAGACAAATGAGAACAATGTCATATACTGCAACAAAATCTGTATTTAGTTTCACTTCAGCTGTAAGAAATGCAGTATATCGACCTGTTTCAGTAATGAATGGAGTTTAGAAAAAGCTATTTTCTCTCAGGTCACTATGCTGCTCATTACTGTCTCATGTTTAATGTCACGTCTTGTGACGTAAGGGAGATAGGGACGGATGCAAGTGCAGTAGGAACAGTTTTATTTAATGAGAAACACAGGCAGGTAAATCCAAAACGTGATCCAAAACATGCAAGAGGTCAGGCGATCGGAAAACAGGCCTACACGGGGCAAGGCAGGAAACTATGTCGTGGTCACCGAAAACAGGTCGAGATACAAAACATGACACATAAACTATGACCATGAACTGGGAGCGGAGAAACCAGCGTGAACCACACAAACGAATCTAAACATGAAACCTGACATGAACTATGACTATCTATCTTATCTTATTTTATTTTATCTAATCTAATCTAATCTAATCTAACATTCCGCGCTGTGCGCTGGGAGGCGCGCGGTATATATACACAAACATACTCAGTCTCGTAATGTCTTACGGCTGAGGGCAATTCAGACACACGTGAAACAATAGTCAATGACAGAGCAGGGAGGAGACATAACAAAACATAACAAATGCACGTGTCCAAATGTCACGAATGTCACCAAAGGGAAAGCAGGTGCTCGCGCACCTTGCTCGTCCACGCGCGCTCACATGTTCTAACGCGCGCGCTGCGCTGCGTTTCCTATGAGGAAAAAAACCCGATCTCAGTAGCACGTACAGGTAAATGATCACATTCAGGCTTGGACTGTGCAACGTACTGAAACATTTCTCTGAAAAAATGTCTATGAGGATAACTGTCGAGTGTAAAACTGAAAACTGGCATGGCTTTTAAAGTTCAAAGATGTTCTCTTAAAGCTAAGACAATATAGAAGGTTCATTCAGTCTTCACTTTCTTCTGAAACAGGTGATCCTATCACAGAGCAGGACAGAGTCAAAAGGGAAATGAAGATCTGCAAGGCTGGATTACATGGTCAAAGTAGAAGTAGAAGATCTTGCTGTTGCAGATTCGGCAATCATCAGATTTTCTCAACAAGAGACGCACAAGGGAGAGATTGCTGCCTTGCAAAATGGAAGATCTGGAGTAAAGAGCAGCTGTGATATTCATAACCTTCATCCAGTGTTGATGGATGGTGTGCTCAAAGTTGGTGGAGGACTTAGTAGAGCAGCGATGCCAGAAGAGATGAAACGTCCTGTTATCTTGTTAAAGGAACACCATGTATCCAAACTCATCTGGCCACATGTTCATAAAAACTAGGTCATGCTGGAGGAAGCCACATGTCAAAACTTCAAAAAAGGTAATGAGTTATAAATTGAAACTCTGCCTGTAGAAATAAATTTTCAGAATGCGTTGTCCGTCAACGTCTACAGGGCAAGATGGGAGAATAAAAAATGGCTGAGACTCATGCATTAAAGTTTGATAATGGCACAAATTTCATTGGAGCAGAAAGAGAGCTCCAGACAGCTTTGAACACACTGGATCATGACTAAATCCTGCGTACATGTTTCTATCTGAGGGACTCAAATGGACTTTAATCCCCCTGCTGCATCGCATCACGGTGGCGTGTGGGAGCGGCTCATTCATCTGGTAAAGAAGGTCCTGTACTCCACTCTCCAACAACAATCGTTGGATGATGAGAATTTTCACACCATCCTTTGTGAAATTGAAGCTATTCTTAATGACCTCCCCATCACAAAGCTTCTGATGATTTAAACAACTTGGAAGCTCTTACGCCCAATCACATTTTACAGCTGAGATCAAAACCACCTCTTCCACCAAGGCTTTTTAAAGACAGTGATCTGTACATAAACACGTAAAGAGCGACAAGTCCAATACTTTGATCTTTTTGGAAAAGGTGGGTCAGAGAATTCCTTCCACTGCTCCAGGAATATCAGAAGTGGATGAAACCACACAGAAGCTTCGCTGTTGGTGATATTGTGATCATCATGGGTCCAGCAGCTCCATGGGGTTCTTGGCTACTTGACAAAATAACTCACACATATCCTGACAAAAGACGTCAGTACGAGATATAATACATACAGATATATACGATATAACTCAAACATATCGTGACAGTAGAGGACTAGTACGAGCTGCACAACTCAAAACTAAAACAGGATTACTGGACAGACCTGTGATTAAAAGCTGCCTGTTTTTAGAAGACACTGAGGACTGATCTCTAAAGTAGACATACACACATACATATTCCGGCTCCTTTGATAATTTAATGGATTGTAGTTGCACACCAACAATTATGGGGTCGGTGTGAAGGAGTCATTGTAGATACAGGTGTATCTAAAAAAAAAATAATATTGTAGAAAAGTGTTTTTTTTTCCCATAATTTAATTCAAAAAGTGATACTTTCATATTTTCTAGATTCATTACACAAAGTGAAATATTTCAAGCCTTTTTTTCTTTTAATCTCAATGAATACGGCGAATACGAATCAAAAATCCAGTATCTTAGAATATTAGAAAAAAAAAAATTATAATACAGAAATTCGAGCATCTGAAAGGTATGTTAATTTATGCACTCAATACACGGTCAGAGCTTTAATCCTTTAGCAAATTACCGTATCAATGTGCCGTGGCATGGAGGCGATCAGCCTGTGGCACTGATGAGGTGCTCTGGAAGCCATGGTTTCTTTGATTATTGTATTATAAGTTCTTTATTCTAATATTTTGAGATTTTTGATTTCCGTGAGCTGTAATCCAAAATCATCGAGATTAAAACAACAACAAAAAAAGGCTTGAAATATTTCACTTTATGTGTAATGAATATAAAATATACATATTAAATTATTGCAAAAATAATTTTTTTCCACAATGTAAAATTTTTTTTAGATGCACTTGTAAATGTATGTGTACTGCATGTATTTTGAGGCTGTCACCACTGGGGGGCTGTATATGCATGGAAAGGGGTATAATCAGGTGATTGTATGATATCAGGTATACCCAGCTAACAATTTTTGGTTCTCAGAACATACATTTTTAAGGTTTGTTTTTTGTTAACCAGGAACATTTTATTTATGGAAATAGAAAGATGTGGTTTGTAAAGATAGGTTTGCAGTACATTCCCCTAATGTTCTCTTAATGCTCCCATGATGTTTTGTTAACTGTCCCCATAATTTCATGAATGAGAATTGAAAACTACTCAAAGTGTCTGCATAAACTTTCATAATCTTGTTTGTAAAAACCTTGCTGATGGACCTATTTGATATGAATCACAATTCCCAACTCAGTGGTACAGGTAGTAAAACTTGAGGTAAAGTTCTCAAGTTCTCCAGCTCAACGTTCTCAACTCAGCTAGTAGCCTATTTTTTATTGAAGGCTGTGGTAATTTACCTGCCAATGTATGACTTGATCAGATAAAAAGCTGGATTTATCATAAAACTTGCCTCAGGTGTTTCATTGTTTGCAGGACTACCAGACCATAAAATATCAAAATTTTTGGCTAACACGAGACTAGGCTAGTTTGGTGTCAAGCTAAGCTAACTAAGCTATCATTGTATGGGTTTAGCTGCTACAGAACCATGCAGAGTACATTATCTGTCCTTGTGTAGCTGCTCCCAAACTTATTCTTCTGGTCAGATTAAAACGTATGCTTCAACTGATGTTTGTCGTTTCTTTTATTGCATTCCTTCACAACTTAAGCGCATTCAATCACCGTCAAACACCATCAATCACCGTCAAACACCGTCAAACACCATCAAACACAGTGAAAAACTGAAATAAAGTACATAACACATTCTCACATGAGCATATTGTACATAAGCATGTTCTTAAGAGTCCATGAGTATTCATTCATCTTGCTCACATATTAAACTAGCATTAATGGCCTTAGGAAACTTTTGCACTATTACATTACAATACAAACATGAAATGCACAACAACACAAACATGAAATGCACAACATCACAAACCAACATACCGTGTGCGACTTCCGACCAGAAATCTAGGAGTAGCTGTAACGCTTTACTGTTTAATTATTCTCTTCTTTAACATCTAACTCCGTGTACAGCGTAGCACCAAAAACTGCATGCACATTTTTGCACTGCTATTAGTTAGGCTAATCACATGACCACAGTAACTTAAATTCAATGCAGTTCACTAGTTTAACCTGTAGGTGTCACTATTTCTGCAACCCATGTAAAACAAAACTCATATAGGCAAATTATTATTAATATTTACATTGCATTATTGTAATAACAACAACATAACAAATAAATACTTTAAAGGCTTAAAGAAAGAAAAGACCCATACATGTTTTCAGCGGCAGCTACATCATGTTCACGTAAACTGGAACTCATATAGACATTTACACATCAGAGGATGTTAGTGATTCAGTTTCAGTGCCTTTACTGGCTAAAAATAAATAAAAAATCTCTGTATATCCATTTTTCACTCACACTGACTGTGAGATGGCTTTTGGCAGAATTGAGAGCTGTCAGCAAATAAGACACAAGTATTTCCACGTATTTTCCTGTAAACCTTGTCTGATTGGTCTCAACTCCATTTTCTGAAGATAAAATTACAACACTTCAGTCAGTCAGTCGGGTGGTGGCGAGGGCGTTGGGGCGCTCATCGGTGCCTCCAAGCTGGTGTTGCCCTAAGGACTGCCTGGTTCACCTTTGTCTAGAAACGGCCCTGTCGCATAGCATGACAGTACATACTGCATTAGATTCAGTACCTACAGATCGTCGATACAGTGTGTACTAATCAGTATGTGTGTAGTCTGAATACAACCTGGACATACTACATCCGACATGTTGGTGCAGACAGCTCTTCCGTGCCAGTTCCGTTACATTATGGGATAGTGCAGTATCCACAGTGTCCACTGGATCCATACTGCAGAATCAGAAGGTCATCCGGGTATTTCTCGCCTACTGTTTTATGAATACTGAGAATTCTGACATGCTACTACTTTGGTGTACTGCTTTTCACCTACTGTGTAGTAGGGTAGTAGGGATATTCAGCCTATGGTAGTACGCCAAAAGTAATAGCACTGGACACTATTCTATCCCATAATGCAGTGGTTCTCACCCAGGGGCTCCACTGGGGAGGTGTGAAATAAACACAGACAGGGCATGAATTGTGTACTCTGTGTATTTTATTGATTTTCAAATAGAATGAGTATAAATGAAAAACTCAGTCTTTTCTCTCCCTCTGTATTTTCTCTTTTCTGGGTACAGGTGGAGTTTAGCTGCCTTTTATCTAGCTGTCACTGCAGACCAGTGTTGCCAACTTAGTGACTTTTCAGACCCTTTAGCGACTTTCGTTTTGCAAAAAAATAAGCACCTAGTGACAAATTTAGCGACTTTTTGGACAAACCTTAGCAACTTTCCATTTGTGGCCAGTACTGTCCTGCAAGCACGAGGTCTCACTTTCATGCTGCACTCACACCTCCCTCTGAATCTGCTCTGTTCAGTGAGGGGCTGAGAGCCGGAGATTTAACAATGTCATGGATAACGAGACACGCCCTTCTTCCCAATGTGAATGTTTTTCGAATGCGAGACGACTGGAATGCAACATGTTTTACATAGTTGTCTTGTTCAAAGTATTCATAGTGTTCAGGAACACTTTATATCATTCATGTTCAATACCTGTCCACTATATAGCTTTATAAATGTCATAAAAGTTATGAAAAGTAAAAAAAAGTACAAAAACACCAAAGCAAAAATAAAAGAATCTATCTATCTTCTATCTATCAAAAACATTATATATATATATATATATATATATATATATATATATATATATATATATATATATATATATATATATATATATATATATATATATAGAATAGATCGTAATTATACCTGGTCTCCTCTAATATGGGGGAGTGCTACATGATAGGGGACGCTTGGGGAGGCTTTAGTTACAAAAGGTTAGGAACCCCTGCCATAATGCAACAAGACTGGCGCAGACGAGCTGTCAGAATCGGCACCAAGTAGTATGTCTGGTTTGTATTCATGCTTACCACTTACTACTGATCAGTACTGTACTGTATCAACAACCGAGCAGTAGGTACTGAATCTAATGTAGCAAGTACTGAATCTAATGTAGTAGGTACTGAATCTAATGCAGTAGGTACTGAATCTAGTGTAGCAGGTACTGAATCTAATGGAGCAGGTACTGAATCTAATGCAATAGGTACTGAATCTAGTGTAGCAGGTACTGAATCTAATGGAGCAGGTAGGCTACTGAATCTAATGCAGTAGACCTGTCACAGTATGCCATTTCGGATGCAGCCGCAGTTCTTACCACACAAACACGCTCACACACAACTTATCACCACTATCTTTTATTTATTTATTTATTTATTTATTTATTTAAAACTAACCACATAACACTCTGATCATGTACTCTTCCTTTCATACCTTCTAAGAAACAGAATATGTTCATCCCTGATAAAAGCCCACAAAAATATCATGAACCAAAATCTGATTCACGCTCAGAAAAAAAAACTCCACGTCACCTCAGACACTCTACAACCCAAAATAACACACAAATCCTGAAGATTTTAGATTCTACACATATGCACTAAAATGAACCAAAGGACACTGCAGTCTGTAGTGTGATTAGATTAGATTAGATTGCATTGGATTAGATCCACTACGTAATGTATGTTGTAACACGCATGCGCCAACGGCAGACACAGTACATCACTGTTATCCATCTATGGTTAGGGTTGGGGTTAGTGTTAAAGTTAGAACATCCAGTACGTAGTATATCTAATCTAATGTCATTACACTACAGGCTGCAGTGAGGACACACCCAATTAACAGCAATCCACATAAACTATGCTGAAAATAATAAATATTTAGTCCCCTCTGACACCACTGGAACAGCAGGCCAAGTTATTGTTATTGCTGTAGACTGAAGACATTTGGGTTTGAGATCAAAAGATGAAAAGGAGAAGAGAGGTTAGAATTTCAGCTTCTGTTTCCTGGTATTTATATGTAGACGTGTTAAACGACATAGAACATAGCACATTTCTTTCAGACCACCCAATTGGTAGATACTAGGAAATAAAAGCTGAAATCCTAAACTCTTGTCTCATATCCATCTTTTGATCACATACCCAAATGTCTTTGGTGTACAGCAGAAACAAATGAATAGGCCTTGCCGTTCCAATAGTTTCAGAGGGGACTGTACTGTACGCTCCCACTGATATCATTATTAATGCAACTAACTAACACTATTCTACATATAAATGTAACCCTTACCTTAACCTCAGTAACCAAATAATAATAAAACTTCTCACAAGGGCTCAACTCAAATGAACTAACTCACACAACTGATATGGATGTACACTGATCCAACAATCATATCAGAGACTCTTACGAAAATGTTCTAATCACATATTAACCTCATCACACAGGACATTAGACTTCATCTGAACATATTGTTTTAAGCCGCCACTCACTCTACTGAAGACACAAAGAAAACATTTACTCACAGATCATCACACGGAGTGGACGGAGCTCCATCCTGTCACTCAGATGAAGGACTGACTGATCAGTGGTCTGTGTTAAAGACACTACACTTCCTGTGTTCTTACACACAGAGAGAAAGTGAGAAAGACTTCCGTTCTGGTCAAAGTTGATGTGCTCTTTTCAGGTGAACCCAGAAATTATAACAACAATTTGCAGAACATAACTTTATTCAACTCCTGAACTTGTACAGTTCCTCTGCTACTTCACTCAGGTTCATGATTGATCTCAACAAGACATCCAGTGGACCTTTCTGTAAAGCTTTTTATCTCGTTTGATTGAATAAGCAAGCTAACTCTTTTAAAAGAACGAGGTCTTTCCTAAATCAAGAAACTTTTCTATTCTGTCAGATTTACTTCAGGTTTTGGGTTTGATGCATTCCATAAAGATCAGAAAAGTTCACTGGACATGATGTCAGAACCTCCTATGAAGCTGGGAGGCAGGGCTTCTGCTAGTCTCAAAATGGGGTTCTTAAATCTACAACCTAGATGTGATCAGTGAAAGGGATTCTGATATTTAGATTTTTCCAATAAATCTGTGCATAGTTTCATCCGTTTTACAATAATAATAATAACAATTTTCAACAGACTAGCATATAAAATATCCAGTTTGTGTGAACACACCACTGTACTTAAAGCTTTTATGTTAATTCTTCTTACTGCCTGTTGATGATTCAAGTTATTTACATTCTCTGTGTTTAGATGCATTCTCTGAGTTCTCTGTGTTTAGATGCATTTAATGGCAGCACAAAGTAATGTGTTATAAGATGAGATAAGATCTAACATTATGTTCATCTTTTATTATTAGCTCAGCTCACTGAGTGCTGTTAGTGTTTACCACAGAAACTAGAGTGACAACATGCATGTGTGGCTGTTTTAATTTTGGCTTTACTGAGAATGTGAATGACAGCGTTTCCTCATTTCTCACACAGCTCAACTAGAATAGAAACCAAACCACAATAATGTTTCATGTCTTAACTGCTAATCATTTAAACTGTGTAATCATTAAAGTCATTTAAAATGACATATTTGATGACGAACAAATAAGAACAAATAAACGTTTTGTGTAATAATGTCAATTAATCACAACATTCATTGAATGGTTATTTTATTTATTTTTTTGATAAAGGTTTCTTTATTAACATTTTTCAAATTAAACATACAACACCACCCAAACAGACAGACCCCCCCCCCCCCCCCCCCCCCCCGTACATTCAGTGGTTGTGTGTAGGAACTCTATAGAGCCTACAGCCCAAGCTTCCACTGAACCCCTGGTACGAAAAGTAAATTGAAAAAGTGCATCCTATCACAGTGTAGAAGCATACACCCTATCATAGCTTATATAACAGAAAATAAGACAGCGGAGTTGACAATCTTCCTTGTTACAGTAAAAGTCTGATCAAACAGTTATCATCCAGTCAGAGTTCAGTGTGAATGAATTAGCCGGGGCAACGTTACTCACTCAGCCCTCTACAGTAGTAACGATATTCTTCTTGACGTAGCTCATCGCTTTGCTTGCGTCTATGAACTGCTTTTCTTTTCCGTTGAACGTAATACGGAGACGGGCTGGAAACACGATGCCATACCGGACCCCCTGCCGGTTACGGAGCAACTTCCTGACCTCATTGAAGGCCGCCCTGGCCTTAGCGACACTCGCAGTACAATCCGGAAAGATAGCAATCGTCTCACTGTTATGCCGGAGCGGCGCTCGAGAGCGCGCCACGCTCAGTACCTCAACGCAGTCCTGGTAGTAGTGGAGTTTGGCTATGATGGCACGTGGTTTCCCATCCTTCCTCACAGGACCCAGGCTTCTATGAGAGCGGTCCACAAGCACATCTTTATCCAGCTGTAGTATTTCTTTCAGTAGTTCTGAGACCGATGTTGTGGAGCTGGATCCATTCGCTTCCGCCACCCCCAGAATTCTGATATTACAACTCCTCAGTCTGCCCTCCATGTCCTCACACCTGTTTCTGAGTCCACTCACCTCCACTGCCAGGTCCTTCACCCTAGTCTGTAAGACTGCCACTTCGTCCGACCAGGCCGTTAGCCCACCTTCCACCTCTTTAATTGCGGCTTTCATCGGGTCGATTTCGGAGTGAATTGCGGCCGTACTGTTCTGTATTTCCGCTTTCATCGCTTGCAACTCGCTCTCAAGAAAGTCGAAGCCTTCAGCAAGTGCACTTTTCAGCTCAGTTTTTTTCACCGCAGCAATGTCAGCCCTAAGTGAAAGTAGGATATCCGTCTTCAATGATTCAGCGTCTAACTCCTGGCTGTTCGGCCGGGGCGGGGGCTCCGAACCCGGAGAGGCAGCAGAACTCGCAGCCGAGACGGTGCTGGGCCTAGATTTGGTTGACTCAGTGAATTTATACTTCCGCAAGTTTGTCGCCATCTGCACGCAAATGTACGCACAATCAAATTGGAAAAATGTGTTAGAAACAGGGTTTGCTAGTATTTAACTATGAAAAAACACTTATTAACTTTAAAAAAAAAAACATAAGTTCGACGGGAGCTCAAACGAAACACTACCTACTCCATTTCCCGCTCGACAGCGCCCCCTGAATGGTTATTTTTAATGTAAATCAGATCTGAAATGAATGATGTGAGCTAATTTGCAGTTGTGTACAGTTTTCAGATAAGACTACATAATGAAGCAGGTAGTCTCAAACTGTATCACTGCTGCCATTTGCAAAAACTTGAACGCTCATAGATTAGCATCTGCACATCTGAGCTCGGCTGTGCTGTGTGAACCTACTGGCTCTACAAGGTACTGCAAGTAAAAACATGAGCGCAAAGTAGGCTGAGAAAAACCTTTATATTTTGTTCAAAAAATTCACAAAAATTCTCTGGATATCATGGATAAACAATTGCAGACAAAACACAGGTTTATAAAAAATATATCTTTGTTAAATATAGGTGTGCACCAATTACTGGCACCCTTTAAGTCGATACATTGGGCTACCTCACTTTGACAAGATCACAGACAAGGATAGGAGAAGGAGAAGACTCTTCTCCTGATAAGTTTGGAGAATACATGGTAAGGGATCTGAGACCATTCCTCCATACAGAATCACACCAGATCCTTCAAACGCTGGTGGATGCTCCTCTTCAGTTCACCCCACAGGTTAATTTTTTGATATTTGCATTGAATCATTGTCCTGCTGGAAGATCCAACCATTGCCCATTTGAAGCTTTCTTGCAGAGGCAGTCAGGTTTTCATTTAATATCTGTTGATATTTGATAGAGTCCATGATGCCATGTATCCTAACAAAATGTCCAGGTCCTCTGGCAGAAAAACAGCCCCAAAACATTAAAGAGCCTCCACCATATTTAACCGTGGGCATGAGGCAGTTTTCCAAATGGCTACCTCTCTGTTTGCACCAAAACCACCTCTGGTGTTTATTGCCAAAGCACTCTATTTTCTGACATCTGACCATAGAACTCGATCCCATTTGAAGTTCCAGTAGTGTCTGGCAGACTGAACATGCTTGAGTTTGTTTTTGGATGAGAGTAGAGGCTTTTTTCTTTAAACCCTACCAAGCAACTTGTGGTGATGCAGGTGACTTCAGTTTTGGAGACTTTCTGACCCCAAGACGCGACTAACTTCTGTAATTCTCCAGCTGTGATCCTTGGAGATTTTTTGGCCACTCGAACCATCCTCTTCACACAAGAGACGATATAGACACACAACCAATTCTAGGTTGATTCATAACATTTCCAGTTGACTGGAATTTCATAATTATTACCCTGATGGGGGACATGGACATTTTCAATGCTTGTGCTATTTTCTTATTGCCACTTCCCATTTTGTGAAGCTCCACAACTTTTTGCCACACATCCCAGCTATGTTGCTTGGTCTTACCCATTATTATGAATGAGTAAGGGAATTTGGCCTATGTGTTACCTCATATTTATCTTGGTTGAACAATTTCTCCAGGTGTACTAAAAATAAAATATCAATGGGAATATACTTCAAATATAATTTTCTTACATGAATTCATAGGGGTGCCAATAATTGTTTCACACCTATATTTAACAAAGATATTTTTGGATAAACCTGTGATGTGTCTGCAATTGTTTGATATCCATGAGAACAGAGTAGTTTTGTGATTTTTTTTAAACAAAAGATGAAAAGGTTAAACAATAAGGACAACACACAGCCTTTTCACAGCCTTCTTTGCTCATATTTACCAAGGGTGCCAATATTAACGGAGGGCACTATAACTGCAATAAATGTGGCTTTACTGAGGTACTGAGCTTCAAATATGAACAGAGAGTTATCATTATGTTGTTTTTTTAAAAAAAAATATACTATATACTCATGAAGTCAGTGTAAATGTGTATAATGTCTAATAATCTAACCCTTTTATTTATTACAGTATTTGGTGAGATGAACTTGACTGGTTTATATCTGTGTGAAGCTGCTTCATTCACAATAATATTATATTCTCTTTTTCTTATTTCATTATTCATTACAAGTCATCTGGACCTCCCATAGAAGTTTGTGTGACAGAAGACAAGACAGCACTCACACTCCGCCCATCTAGTTAACTTCACATCATCTCCCCACACACGCAGTAGTTTAGTCATTGTCTAGACTGCACACGTGGGTCTGCGCTACAGCTCCATTTCACACACACACACACACACACACACACACACACACACACAGGTTTTTATCACATATTACTTCTCCCTGCTGATCCACATCCCCAATAATCACACTACACACACCAGATAAGTTTAAAACAGAACATCTTTATTGACGTGTCTGTATATTTGTATAGTCTGTCTTTGTTTGTGCTGTAGATTGTCCGCGTCCGTCTTCCGGGTCCAGTCCGCCGAGACTACAGCAAGAGGGAGGAGATAAACTCCTGTCCTATTTCTGCACCAGTGTTTATGTGTCTGGGGGAAAAGGGGGACTTTTATTGAAATGAACATGAGGAAGGTGGTTAATATGTGTGTATGTTCACATTATGATCATATTGTATGTTTATATCTATATGTTTATGATGTTGTATACTTATCTTTATGTGTGAGGTTGTTGTGTTCATACTTACCTGATATTTATTCTTTATAATGGTTCATGCCGAATGGGCGGGGCTTCAGCTTTATAAGCGGGCTGCTTCCCTACATGCAGGGGCTGATGGAAAGTCCGATTCATTTCCGCGAACCGGTTCTTTCGGACAGTTTGTTTCAATGAACCGGTTCATCAGTTCCTTTAACGCAGTGGTCGGGAACCTATGGCTCGCGAGCCAGATGTGGCTCTTTTAATGGCTGCATCTGGCTCGCAGACAAATCTTTAATTAAAAAAAATAATAACGTTAAAAATATAAAACGTTCTCATGTATTTCAATCCATTCATTTGCTACCGCTCATGTTCATGGTTGCGGGTGGCTGGAGCCAATCACAGCTGTCCTCCGGGACAACACCAATTTTTTATTGGATAATGCGTAACGCACACGGGTCGTTGTGAGGTCAGGAAGTAAACTTCCCTCCTTTTAATCAAGTAGTCAGCTAGCTAATTGCAGAAACCCTTTTATCGAAGAAGATGTCTAAAAGAAAAAAAGATGAGTATCGTACCTTTCAGCAGGAATGGACAGAGGAATTCGCCTTTGTGGAGAGAGCAGCTTCTGCAGTGTGTCTAATATGCAATGATGAAATTGCATCGATGAAACGGTCAAATATAAAGCAGCACTTCGACACACGCCATACTACATAGCGGCTTCACATCTAATCTCCTGCAGTCATTCAAAGCGCGCTTTGGAGAATTTCGTGAGCGCACTCGTCTTTTTAAGTTCATCACCCATCCACACGAGTGTGCAGTGGACAGGCCGACCTGAGTTACAGCCCCGGTGTCTCCGTCAGAGATCCTGAGCTACAAGCTGCTGACCTGAAGGCCTCAGACATGTGGGTGAATAAGTTCAAGTCACTGGATGAAGATTTGGGAAGACTTGCACGACAGCAAGCAGAGTTGGCGAGCAAACACAAGTGGGGAGAAATGAAAAAACTTCAACCCGCGGACCAGCTGATTGTCAAAACTTGGAACGCGCTTCCCGTCACATAGCACACACTGCAGCGTGTGAGTATTGCTGTACTGACCATGTTTGGCTCTACGTATGCATGTGAGCAGTCTTTCTCACATCTAAAGAACATTAAGATCAACCTACGATCACGTTTAACGGATGGAAGTCTCAACGCCTGCATGAAGCTTAACCTCACCACGTATCAACCAGACTACAAAGCCATCAGCAAAACCCTGCAGCGCCAGAAGTCACATTAATGCCAAGAAGTACTTTATTCATCATTGGTAAGAAACAGCACAACAACGTTATTAAAAAGAATTCAGAGACTTATTGTACTTTAAAAGTGTTGGTCTTACATGAAATGCACACATTTACTTGTATTTAGTTTTAAACATATTGTATGGCTCACGGAATTACATTTTAAAATATGTGGCGTTCATGGCTGTCTCAGCCAAAAAGGTTCCCGACCCCTGCTTTAACATCATCAAGCAATGGTGTAGTGCATGTGTCTGTCATGTTGTATCAATGAAACCTTCAAATAAAGTCATTTGTGTGAACGCATATTGCTGATTATTGCCTTTTATTCACTTAAGTTAATGGTGTTTGTGGTCACAGTTTAATTTGCTGATCCTTCATGTAAGATTCGACTGACCAGTATTGAGTAGCCTACATCTTGGACAAGTCTCCTCCATTAAAGTTTTACACCTACAGCATACATAACACACACTGATGTACAAACACAGATATGTTCTACTTGTCTGAAGTATAAGGAAAGAATAAACTAGTCTTATAAACTCCATGATTTATCTTAACTTAAAATATAATCTGCATACACAATAAGCTATAATAAAATTCATTTATATTTCTTGATAGAAAGGATTTTACATATTTTAATAAGAATGTATTTAATAAAACTAGCCATAAGTATAATTCCAATACGTTTTGTTTGTTATTAAAGAAACTTGCATTTCACATCAGGCTCGTTCAAGTCATGTGCATAGTGTCAGCAACTCACTCGTCTGAATCCTCGCTGATCCTCTGCAAACCTCGACAGTTAGTTGAACCGGCTCATACGGTTCTTTTTGAGTCGGACATGCTGTGGACCGTGCTACTACAGCTGTGCATCTTGCGTCATCAACCCGGAATTAAAGTTAGATTCAGTTTGATTTTGTGAACCACCTTAACTGATTACTTCTGGAGAATCAGCTCAAAAGAACAGTTCATTCAAGAACTGGCCATCACTACATGCAGGGGTTAGTTTGCTGGTCCATGTGGAGTTAGATGTGAGAGTAGTGTTGTCAAAAGTATTAATATTGTGAACTTTTTTGAAAAAAGCAATCCAGTCTAATTATAAAATTATTATATAATTATAGTCAAGATATATATTTTGTCAATATTAATTTATTTTCACCATCATGTAAATATTTTTTTCTTCATTTAGCCTGAGAATGTGAAATGATGGATCAGCAGTGCAAAATCAGTTTAGCACCTCCTCTCTCTTTCTCACTGTTTAACTCACACTGCTGAGAAAATCAAAACACCACAACCGCTTTAAAGCCCAGTGATGATCAGAGTGGGAAATGTGACTGTTGACTCAGTCTGACAGTCACAGACAATTCAACATAATGGCAGTATGTAAAACTGAACTCTAAAGATAAACTGAACTTTGAGACGCGTGTAAAATGTTTCCATAGCATCAAAAAATGAGAAGCTAAATATAGATAATTTGTGGTTCAGTGACACATTTTAAGTTTTGTTTCAGCTAATGTTAACACTGTATTATAACCGATTCATACAACTGGCATTAAATGTTCTTGGATTTATATTATATATCAATCCTGCATGGAAGGAACTGTTATTCACAGTTTAGTAAATCCGACTACTCCACACTGGGGAAGAACCAGGGAAATACTCCCAAATAAGTTTTACCGATTGAAGGCAAAGAACATGAGAGTGAGACATGAGTATCAATAAAAGCTACATTTTATTATCACACTTAAGCGTCATTAAAAATGATAAATATAAAGTCACCCTCCCATGAAGCACAATAAGAATTTTAAAACTAAGCAATTCTCCAGGCCCAGGCTTGGTGGGAACAAGGCAGGCCAGCTACTTCCTGGGAGGTCATCCAAACCCACCTTAATTAAAACCAAATCATTAAACACTACCTACACCACAAGGAGGTTGTTGTGCCAGCACACTGAGCACGCTGTGAAGCACACACCACCGAATGAAGGCAGCTAGCTTCCCCTGTCCACCAAGACTCACTGGCTCCTGGAGAGAAAGAAAAACACCAATTAACCCAGAATTACACAACACACTAAACAATAAGCAAAGAAAGAAAAACTAAAATATTACAGACACTGTGATGTGGTGGCTAGAACACTCAGGCCCACTGACACCACCACATGAAATAGAGGCAGTTCAACAGCTCCTAAACAGAACCAGAATGATTGTTAACAGTAAATAAAATGAAAAGTATAGCCACTATAGTGTGGAGACAACAGGACAAAGCCACAACATACACCCCATCAATAGTGTCACATGTAGCGTCTTCAGCTAGGGATTTGTCTTAGAGGAGATTTAGATGCTCAACTCCCCACTCTCACCTCAACACAAATATCAGAGTCAAATCTACCAAGTCCCAGTGTGAAAAAGGGAGAGGTGCACTTACTATTGGGTTGAACAAACACCAGACACGAGGTTGTATGATTACGCACGCGCGGCTAATGTTACCGTCACTGAACGCACGCGCCACCAGCGCCGCTCCAAAACTATAAATAAACAAATTAGCCTTGAGATGTTCACATCATTACACCCTGAGCAAAGCCCCAACGTACCTGAACTGAACCGGAAATGCCAGGGAGCGAGGAACTCTGAATCACCAATACACATATGCGCCTGCCAAAATAAAGGTCCTTAAATAATAGAATAGCTCCGACCTTATTGATCTGCCAAAGCCATACCCCGAGCAGGGTCAATAGGGTAGTTCACTTATCCTGCCACACACACACACACACACACACACACACACACACACACACACACACACACACACACACACTGTCATTAATTTTGGGAAGACACTGTCAGTATCTGTCTACGCAAGCTCTCTGGAACTGCCTGTGCAGTAACTTTGTGCAGCATCATGGAGGTCACCCCATCTGTGCTAGATCTCATGGAGGTCACCCCATCTGTGCTAGATCTCATGGAGGTCACCCCATCTGTGCCAGATAGTGTGGTGTCTTAATGCACATCACCTTCTAACCAATCAGAATCCAGTATTGAGACTGACCATGGTATAATACATTATGATCAACTTTGTATTCTGCTTACATGTGACAGCTCCAGAAGATATACTGTTGTATAATAATTAAAGTATTAATGTTTTATTATAGAAACTTAGCAAATCAAATTTCACCTGGCCATTGGACTATGTCCTTACTGAGAGACTGTGAGGTACAGCTTTTAACTTCTTTGCATGTAAACCATTATTATCAGCAGTGGAGTGTCATCATATACTACATTCACAGTACACTGTATGTACAATATCTGGTCTTATTCCACTCTTCATTAACAGGGACACCACTTCAGCTTGGAGGGACGGACTGTGGGATATTCATGTTGATGGTAAGTGGTCATATAATTGCTATACCATTGCCTCTGTGTGTGCTAAACACTGCATTTGTTAATATAACATCAGAGTTTTGATTTTGTATTTCAGTACACCCTGTATGTGACCCTTGCAAAGCCCTTTGATTTTTCAGCTGTGAGTTTTTATCAATTTATGTTTGTTTTTTTTTCAGCAAAAAGGACCGTAAACACAACTAAAATTTTATGATTAAGGTTTTCAATTGTCATCGTTTATCAGTCTGACATGCCTGTAATCAGGAGGTGGTGGTGCCATCAGTCACTACAGGCATTTCCTCTGGCAAGGTAAGATACTCATAACTATAGTTTGGATGAAGATGTCCATTATGTGCATTCCCAGTATGCAGGTCATTTGTAATAAATAAAAAATAATGCACACTGGAATTTTTATTTATTTTTATTTTTTTACTGTTTTGTCAGTCCAACAGTCAGTCACCAAACAAACAATCTTACTGGAGCTAAACATCATGGAGGTCACCCCATCTGTGTTAGACCTCATGGAGGTCACCCCGTCTGTCTTAAATATCATGGAGGTCACCTCATCTGTGTCAGATGTCATGGAGGTCACCCCATCTGTGCCAGACCTCATGGAGGTCACCCCAACACAGAGAATCCATGTATATACAGGGAATGTTTATGTATTGTTTGACTATCGTTTGTTTATGTAATTACCTTTCTTGTTTCATAAAAGTGTTTGAGCAGCACTTGACTAATTACATTTTTATTGAAATGTCTTATCTTTTTGTACAAAGGACTCGGCGGTGATGAAACAGACTCTGCTTGCCTGTGAGTGGGTGGAGGAGAACAGACCCCACTTTGCTGGGAAAGTTCACTTACCACGGATCATGAGGATGAACGAGGATGATGCCTTGTTGGCCATCACAATGCAGGACCTGTTTATCAACACTATTTTTTATGAAAGTGAAATGGACGAAGAGAAAATCCGGGCTCCCTTCCTTTTTACCTTCGAGAGATTAGAGGACATGGAGTTTTTCATGCAGGAAATATACGATAAAAGAAATATTCATGTGTCTTGCTTCACAACCATCACCGCTAACAAGGTTTTGTAAAATGTGTTTTTTTTTTTTTTAGTTTTATGGGGGGAAAAAAGTGTTCTTGAAACCTAATATACTAAAATTTAAGTTTAATTTAAGTATCTTTTATCTTATTATATATTTTTTTTTTTCTAGAGTGAAGAGTGATTTTTATGTTAGATGTACATTTTGTTAATGAAGGTGAATAGAAATAAAATAAATTCAGCAACACTTGAGGGCAGTGGAGTATGTGACTAATAAATTGTAAATTATTAACACTCCCAGTCTACTACCAAATGTTCATGGAGTTGGTTGCCTTGCTACCAGTCTCAGACCACACGTGTCCTCTTGTTTTGCTCTTTAGTGTGACACGTGGCTGGGTTCAGACTACAAGACAAGTTGCTTATTACCATTTGATGAAGACAATCACATGTGGACTGAGTCCATCCAAAATTATATTCACATATTTCCATCTAAATTATATTCACAATGATACTCTTGTTGTACATGCATTAATTTTTCTTTCATGAGGTGGAGACACTAAGTGTACATTTAAAAGCAACAAAAGACAAGCAGATAGGTGATCATTTTATTTATTTATTTTTTATCACACCTGCAAGGGTAACTCAGTTCCCATGTTTAAAAGCAAAGAGTATATTAGGGGCATACTTTATTACATTAATGAATCACATGACTGAGAAAATTCACAAATAGCTTACATAGCCTTAATACAGTGGGGAAAAAAGAAGGTAGTCTAGTCATGCAGTTTGTCACAGAAACAGTGCAGAAAAATCATGAAATCATGAAAAATGTTAAAGAAAGATAAGGCAATATTAGCTATGCCAGCATCTCCAGTTCCATGCAAGTCTCATGGTTACTTTGACCTAACCTTCGTGCATTAACAATCAACATTTTTTCCCCTTTAGGTAAGTTTGATCTAATGAAGGGCTTGCATTAACGTTAACAGCCAGTAGGTGGCGAAATGAGCCATAGAGATGGAACTAGACTACATCCATAGAGGTGAAACTAGACTAGATCCATAGATTACTAGACTAGATCAAGAGAGGTGGAGCTAGACGTCCAGCTCCATCTATTTGGCTCTTCAGTGAGCAGTAGTGATAGGAAGTTCGGACCATTTTACTGACTCGGATCTTTGAATCTCGTTCAGCAAAATGAACAAATCTTTTTTCAAGTCATTTCTTTCATTTCAGCAGAATATAATTAAAATGTTACATGTTAAATTCACCAACACATCTAGTACTTGCGCAAACGTTGATCACATTTGGAATAAAAATAAAGTATAGGCTATTGCAGCCAAGGCCAAATTATGAGAAAGAGAAATGATTAATTAATAGCTTAGCATTAGGTCTTCAGGCTATACAGTCTGTTAGTTCACCTCACCTCCCGATCCGAGTCGTTCTTTCTTTTGTCACGTCGCATTTCTCACGTCTGTTCCCCGGAAACAGAAATGATTATTTCAGCTCTCGAGTCTTCGGGTCAGAGTCGTTCGTTCATCATGTTACAGCTCCATGGGCTAAATGCAGTGTTCTCGGTTGCACGGGGAGCTGCTGTTATATAAAAGCTAGATGATAAAATAATGTAAACACCTGAGACTCAGACAGACGCTTCAGCTTCTATCACTCTGTACGGTCTGTTGTCCTCATCAGAGTCAGCTGTAAAATACACACTCATGAACACTTCAAATTAGCCTCTTATTGAATGTCAGGGTTTAATTTTAAGGCTAATGAAGAACACTGTGAGGTCTTACTTCGAGCTCTGTAACATTTCACTGCCAGAATGATGGTCACCAGCACATACAGAGAGGCCGCTACTGCACTGCTGAGGAGCTTCAGTACCGACAGTGGAGCTTTTCCATCTGATAGAACTGGAGGGAAAAATACCATGGATAATAAAATTATATAATCATCACAATAATAAATTCTAATTAATCATATATAAAGCATACATTTACAGATCATACATTTAAGTTTCATGTGAAGATATGAGTCTGAAAAGTTGTCTGTAACTTAAGATGTTTCTTTAACCATATACATTTAATTGAACATTAGGGCAGTTATATTTGCCTTTATGCTAGTGATAAAGATGATACTGACATCCAAAAAGTCTCATCTTTCTGTGTTCTTTTTTCCTCTTTTTTCTCCTCTGAGTCTGATCTTTGTGTGCAGATGTGTGTATAAACCTCTGTGTCTCAGATCTCTGCAGCCCTGAACACAGCGCTATCTGTTGGTCTTTTGTTAGAATCGACTGAATAAACACATCAAATCTGTGTCACCCTAGACACTGCACTCAGTTTCTTTATAACAATATTATAATTTATTTTCACCAATTCAGTAGATTATAAAAGTGTTATCTTTATTCCTGTATATTGTACATCTATTACTGATGAGAACATTGAAGACTCACGGTGCACTGTGATGTTGACAGGATTACTGCGTCCTCCAGATTCAGACTGACACCAGTAAACTCCAGTGTGTGATGTAGAGAGGAAGCTGATGTTACATGTAGATCCTGAAACTGATGAACAATCAGACACTGCCTCACTGTGTGTGTATCCTCTCACTGTCCATCCAGTAGAGTCACTCTGGTCCTCACAGCTCAGTGAGAGAGAGTCAGCAGTAAAGTGTTGAGTTCTGCTGGGATTGATGATCAGAGACACTGGAGGAGATTCACCTGAAACACACACATTATAATTCAGATCTTATTCTGAAAATTAACATGTATTTTGATTTTATTATGATGTTAATTTCAGTGTACAGTTTAGTAAACATGTGTAACATTAAAATTACCACAGGACTAATACTTGCTCTGATTAGACAATGATATCCGAATAAAAATCTACTATCAGGTGCTTATTCAGCTGCTTTACACATTCCTCACTAAGGAGTTTAAATATAAACAGTTATTACACAACACATTAGCACAGATACAACACTTAATATTAATAAATGTACATTTGCTACACTCCAACTCAACTCTATTGTTGATTTATTTCCTCACCAGTGATGCACAGTGGCTGTAGGTTGCTGAACCGTGTGTGAAAGACTGGTTCTCCTCTCTCTGCTCTGCACATATAAACTCCTGTGTGCTTCACAGTAACAGGACGGAGAGTGTAGGAGCCTCCAGATCCTCTGCTGCTGTCTGAGAGGAGCGCTGTACTGTACCTGAGGGAACCCTGACTGTCTCTGGAGGGAACCTCTGTGTACCAGCTGAATGTCCAGCCTGTAGAGGAGTGTTTAACCTCACAGCTTAGAGTCACTGAGTCTCCTTCAGTCAGCCAGCGCAGTGGAGACACACTCACTACTGCCTCTGCTGCATCTGATGGACAACAAATGTAAAAATAAATAAATAAAATCATACAGAGTGGTAATCTTGTTATATATAATTAATGAGATAAAACAAACTCACACACTCACCTGATACAGTGAGAGTAACAGCATCACTGGTGTGTGAGGAGTGTGAGCCTCCTCTCTCTCCTCCTCTACAGGTGTATTTACCTGCATGAGATGTTTCAGCACTACTGATTCTGTACTCCTGTTCACTACTGACACCAGAACCATCTTTATTCCAGCTGTAGATCCAGTCAGAGTCCTCTTCATCCTGTAGGTCACATCTGAGAGTGACAGTCTCTCCTCTGTACACCTGTTCATCAGGATTGATGGACACCACAGGTTTTGGGAGCGCTGTACAAAGATAGTAAAATATTTCCTGAAATAATTAGTATGCTTTTGATTGATTGGTTTTCATGAGTGTAGAGAGTCTAGAAGATTTTGGAGAAGAATGTAACATTACACAGCGTCTTAGCGTCTTCAACAGATCCTGATTCTAATCATTTGGTATTGTGTTAGATGTATTTATAGTAAAGTATTATTCAGATCTGTTTAATAAAATGAAAGGTGATTCATGACATCACATTTTATTCTGTATAATTCCATGTTTTGGTCATTGGTAAGGAAGCAGAGTGGAGCAAAAGAAAAAAAATCCTACAATTACTCGAGATCCTGATGTGATCTGGCTCCAGGTCTCTTATGTATGATTTCCAAAGTGATTAGTCAGCACTTATAGAGACGAAGCAGGCGATTTATTTACAGTGTAGCTTTAAGGCCTCTGGTATCAGACACACACTGTACATTCTTTCTATATTGATCATAATTTAATATTCTGTAGTGAGTGTTTCAGCACTAATGTCTGTGTTTCAGTTACAGTTATAAACACCATTATGAGTCTGATTAACATGAGTGCTGTGTAATTATAATTTCCATCTTTCTACTACCATGAGATTTATTATCCCTACATAACACTGATATCTGATAGTCTGTATCTCTTATAACAGAGATTCTCGTCCTGATGAACACACACTCAGCGGTACTTTAACTTTTGCTCTACTGTTCATGAATGACAGGCTTTATAAATATCTAAAATATAATAAGAAATAACTTAAAACATGCAGTGAGAGAGTAGAAAGCATGACGTACCTCTAACTGTAAGTGTAACTGTATCACTGAGCTCTGAGTCGTAGTTTCCTCTGCGTGCTTTACACTGATACACTGTTTCTCCTGCATTAGAGACTGTATCATGGAGTGTGTTGGTGTCTTCAGCTACTTGGACTCGATCTTTGTACCAGAGGAAAGTCCATCCATTAGACAGCAGATTACAGTTCAGAGTAACTCTGTCTCCAGTGTAGACGGAGCTCTGAGGATTCACTCTCACAGTCGGTTTGGGTTTTTCTGTTGATATGAAATGATGATGATATTAAAGTTTTCCTCTTTACAACATCAACAAGAGTTTTATCATCTTAATCAGATGATTTGTGTCTAATAATGTATTTATATTCAGCATTTGTTAAACAGTTACAGTTGTGTGACTTTATCACATGGACAACATGGTCTTATAATATCTGTCAGGAACCTCGAGTCGGCACGGAAGCAGGAGCGGGGGCAGGTGTAGAGCGTGGGATCGGGGAGTTCAAGAAACGTAGTCGTAAGACAGGCAAAGGTCAAGCGACCGGACGAACAACACAAACGGGGTCAGGCAGAGAGCGTAGTCGAAACCGGAAACAGGGGTCGAGGATCAGGAGAAGACTAACTAACTAGATCGGCTTGATAACGCAGAGAAACGAGTAGACTGAACGTAGACTTCACATTGACTCTAGGTGAATGACATCCCTAAGTACTAGCGGTGTGTGTGTGTGTGTGTGTGTGTGTGATTGGTGCCAGGTGTGTCTGATCAGAACTCCGGGGATGGTGAGCGCATGCGTGCATGAGAAGTGAGTGTTGCATCTTGGGAAATTAAGTTCTGATCTGACTGAGCTGTGACAATATCATTATACTGTATATATACTGTACATGGAATTAATTGAATACATTTTTTCATAACTGAACAAACACACTGGAGATTAAAAGTTTTTTTTTTTTTCAAATGCACTTTATGAGTGGAGCATAAATACACACTCTTAATGAATTCATCTTCATCAGTGTGTTCACTATTATGAATGTTGAACACAGTGAATGTACAACTACACCATTCATCATTACTAGACACAGGATAAGTAACTAAACGTTATTTTTTTCCGGATCTGTGACATTTTAAATAAATCTTGTGACTTTAATCCACACTGCATGTAGTGATGTGATGCTGACGTTAATAAATATTGGTGTGAGGAAGAGATTAACACACACACACACACACACACACACCTGACACAGTGAGTGTAACAGTGTTGCTGGTCTCTGAGGTCTGAGAGTCGCTTCTTCTCCGTCCGCTGCAGGTGTATTTAGCGCTGAGAGACTCTACAGCAGTGAATGAATATTTCCTGTTCTCAGTGTAGGAGGATATTTGGACACCATCTTTATTCCAGTTGTACATCCACTCAGTGTCTGCATGTCCTCGTATTTCACATGTGAAAGTGACTTCCTGTCCACTGAATATCTGTCCATCAGGCTGCAGAGTCAGAACGGCTTTTGGTCTCTCTGTACAGTTACAACAAATACATCAAATCAGTCAAACACACCCTTCTCTGATCATCTGATATTTAATCAGTGTGTTTTGTAATGATTATGTGTATCAGTGCATGTTACAGGAGTGTAAGATCAGACATGTACCGATCACTGAGAGAGTCACTTCATTACTCCATGCCGTTGACCGTCCATCAATAGACCCGTAACAGCTGTATTTGTGACTCTGATCTGCTTTTATAGTGTAGTAATTTTCAGCAGAACTGTGACTATAACCACCATCTTTGTACCAGTAGTACGGTCCACTCCATCCTGAAAACCTACATGTGAGTGTAACCGTCTCTCCTCTGAATATTTGAGGTGAATTCGGCTCCACAGACAGAACTGGTGAAAAAGTCAAAAAGCAAACACACACTGTCAATGTAAACAACTTACATTCTGCATGACAATGTACAAACAATCTTCTCCACCTTAATACAAATCCAACATGTACACAACATAGGCAATACAATATGTATAAATCACCTTGAGCTTGTCCGACTCGGATAAGTGAAATAAGCACTAAAAAGGGAAGAGGAACAGAGAATATGATGTAACGCTGACTTGTTTCTTTTCTTTAAGAACACAAATGAGAACAATGTCATATACTGCAACAAAATCTGTATTTAGTTTCACTTCAGCTGTAAGAAATACAATATATCGACCTGTTTCAGTAATGAATGGAGTTTAGAAAAAGCTATTTTCACTCAGGTCACTATGCTGCTCATTACTGTCTCATGTTTAATGTCACGTCTCGTGACGTAAGGGAGATAGGGACGGATGCAAGTGCAGTAGGAACAGTTTTATTTAATAAGAAACACAGGCAGGTAAATCCAAAACGTGATCCAAAACATGCAAGAGGTCAGGCGATCGGAAAACAGGCCTACACGGGGCAAGGCAGGAAACTATGTCGTGGTCACCGAAAACAGGTCGAGATACAAAACATGACACATAAACTATGACCATGAACTGGGAGCGGAGAAACCAGCGTGAACTACACATGATGACTGACTGACTGACTGACTTAATCTAATCTAATCTAATCTAATCTAATCTAATCTAATCTAATCTAATCTAATCTAACATTCCGCGCTGTGCACTGGGAGGCGCGCGTTATATATACACAAACATACTCAGCCTCGTAATGTCTGACGGCTGAGGGCAATTCAGACACACGTGAAACAATAGCCAATGACAGAGCAGGGAGGAGACATAACAAAACATAACAAATGCACGTGTCCAAATGTCACGAATGTCACCAAAGGGAAAGCAGGTGCTCGCGCACCTTGCTCGTCCACGCGCGCTCACATGTTCTAACGCGCGCGCTGCGCTGCGTTTCCTATGAGGAAAAAAACCCGATCTCAGTAGCACGTACAGGTAAATGATCACATTCAGGCTTGGACTGTGCAACGTACTGAAACATTTCTCTGAAAAAATGTCTATGAGGATGACTGTCGAGTGTAAAACTGAAAACTGGCATGGCTTTTAAAGTTCAAAGATGTTCTCTTAAAGCTAAGACAATATAGAAGGTTCATTCAGTCTTCACTTTCTTCTGAAACAGGTGATCCTATCACAGAGCAGGACAGAGTCAAAAGGGAAATGAAGATCTGCAAGGCTGGATTACATGGTCAAAGTAGAAGTAGAAGATCTTGCTGTTGCAGATTCGGCAATCATCAGATTTTCTCAACAAGAAACGCACAAGGGAGAGATTGCTGCCTTGCAAAATGGAAGATCTGGAGTAAAGAGCAGCTGTGATATTCATAACCTTCATCCAGTGTTGATGGATGGTGTGCTCAAAGTTGGTGGAGGACTTAGTAGAGCAGCAATGCCAGAAGAGATGAAACGTCCTGTTATCTTGTTAAAGGAACACCATGTGTCCAAACTCATCTGGCCACATGTTCATAAAAACTAGGTCATGCTGGAGGAAGCCACATGTCAACACTTCAAAAAAGGTAATGAGTTATAAATTGAAACTCTGCCTGTAGAAATAAATTTTCAGAATGCGTTGTCCGTCAACGTCTACAGGGCAAGATGGGAGAATAAAAAATGGCTGAGACTCATGCATTAAAGTTTGATAATGGCACAAATTTCATTGGAGCAGAAAGAGAGCTCCAGACAGCTTTGAACACACTGGATCATGACTAAATCCTGCGTACATGTTTCTATCTGAGGGACTCAAATGGACTTTAATCCCCCTGCTGCATCGCATCACGGTGGCGTGTGGGAGCGGCTCATTCATCTGGTAAAGAAGGTCCTGTACTCCACTCTCCAACAACAATCGTTGGATGATGAGAATTTTCACACCATCCTTTGTGAAATTGAAGCTATTCTTAATGACCTCCCCATCACAAAGCTTCTGATGATTTAAACAACTTGGATGCTCTTACGCCCAATCACATTTTACAGCTGAGATCAAAACCACCTCTTCCACCAAGGCTTTTTAAAGAAAGTGATCTGTACATCAGACATAAATGGAGACAAGTCCAATACTTGTCTGATCTTTTTGGAAAAGGTGGGTCAGAGAATTCCTTCCACTGCTCTAGGAATATCAGAAGTGGATGAAACCACACAGAAGCTTCGCTGTTGGTGATATTGTGATCATCATGGGTCCAGCAACTCCATGGGGTTCTTGGCTACTTGACAAAATAACTCAAACATATCCTGAGAGTAGAGGACTAATACGAACTGCACAACTCAAAACTAAAACAGGATTACTGGACAGACCTGTGATTAAAATCTGCCTGTTTTTAGAAGACACTGAGGACTGATCTCTAAAGTAAACATACACACATACATATTCCGGCTCCTTTGATAATTTAATGGATTGCAGTTGCACACCAACAATTATGGGGTCGGTGTGTAGGAGCCATTGTAGACACAGGTGCATCTAAAAAAAATTTAATATTGCAGAAAAATGTTTTTTTTTCCATAATTTAATTCAAAAAGTGATGCTTTCATATTTTCTAGATTCATTACACAAAGTGAAACATTTCAAGCCTTTTTTTCTTTTAATCTCAATGAATACGGCGAATATGAATCAAAAATCCAGTATCTTAGAATATTAGAAAAAAAAATTATAATACAGAAATTTGACCATCTGAAAGGTATGTTCATTTATGCACTCAATACACGGTCGGGGCTTTAATCCTTTTGCACACATTACTCAATCAATGCGCCGTGGCATGGAGGCAATCAGCCTGTGGCACTGCTGAGGTGTTCTGGAAGCCATGGTTTCTTTTATTATTGTATTATAAGTTCATTATTCTAATATTTTGAGATTTTTGATTTCCGTGAGCTGTAATCCAAAATCATCGAGATTAAAACAACAACAAAAAGGCTTGAAATATTTCACTTTATGTGTAATGAATATAAAATATACATATTAAATTATTGCAAAAATAATTTTTTCCACAATGTAACATTTTTTTTTAGATGCACTTGTAAATGTATGTGTAATGCATGTATTTGGAGGCTGACACCACTGGGGGGCAGTATATGCATGGAAAGGGGTATAATCGGGTGATTATATGATATCAGGTATACCCAGCTAACAATTTTTGGTTCTCAGAACATACATTTTTAAGGTTTATTTTTTGTTAACAAGGAACGTTTTCTTTATGCAAATAGAAAGATGTGGTTTGGAAAGATAGGTTTGCAGTACGTTCCCCTAATGTTCTCTTAATGCTCCCATGATGTTTTGTTAATGTCCCCATAATTTCATAAAAAGTGTCTGCATAATCTTTCATAATCTGTTTGTAAAAACCTTGCTGATGGACCTATTTGATATGAATCACAATTCCCAACTCAGTGGTACAGGTAGTAAAACTTGAGGTAAAGTTCTCCAGCTCAACATTCTCAACTCAGCTAGTAGCCTATTTTTTATTGAAGGCTGTGGTAATTTACCTGCCAATGTATGACTTGATCAGATAAAAAGCTGGATTTATCATAAAACTTGCCTCAGGTGTTTCATTGTTTGCAGGACTACCAGACCATAAAATATCAAAATTTTTGGCTAACATGAGACTAGGCTAGTTTGGTGTCAAGCTAAGCTAACTAAGCTATCATTGTATGGGTTTAGCTGCTACAGAACCATGCAGAGTACATTATCTGTCCTTGTGTAGCTGCTCCCAAACTTATTCTTCTGGTCAGATTAAAACGTATGCTTCAACTGATGTTTGTCGTTTCTTTTATTGCATTCCTTCACAACTTAAGCGCATTCAATCACCGTAAAACACCATCAAACACCGTGAAAAACTGAAATAAAGTACATAACACATTCTCACATGAGCATATTGTACATAAGCATGTTCTTAAGAGTCCATGTGTATTCATTCATCTTGCTCACATATTAAACTAGCATTAATGGCCTTAGGAAACATTTGCACTATTACATTACAATACAAACCAACATACCGTGTGCGACTTCCGACCAGAAATCTAGGAGTAGCTGTAACGCTTTACTGTTTAATTATTCTCTTCTTTAGCATCTAACTCCGTGTACAGCGTAGCACCAAAAACTGCATGCACATTTTTGCACTGCTATTAGTTAGGCTAATCACATGACCACAGTAACTTAAATTCAATGCAGCTCACTAGTTTAACCTGTAGGTGTCACGATTTCTGCAACCCATGTAAAACAAAACTCACATAGGCAAATTATTATTAATATTGACATTGCATTATTGTAATAACAACAACATAACAAATAAATACTTTAAAGGCTTAAAGAAAGAAAAGACCCATACATGTTTTCAGCGGCAGCTACATCATGTTCACGTAAACTGGAACTCATATAGACATTTACACATCAGAGGATCTTAGTGATTCAGTTTCAGTGCCTTTACTGGCTAAAAATAAATAAAAAATCTCTGTATATCCATTTTTCCCCTCACACTGACTGTGAGATGGCTTTTGGCAGAATTGAGAGCTGTCAGCAAATAAGACACAAGTATTTCCATGTATTTTCCTGTAAACCTTGTCTGATTGGTCTCACCTCCATTTACTGAAGATAAAATTACAACACTTCAGTCAGTCAGTCGGGTGGTGGCGAGGGCGTTGGGGCGCTCATCGGTGCCTCCAAGCTGGTGTCGCCCTAAGGACTGCCTGGTTCACCTATGTCTAGAAACGGCCCTGTCGCATGCCATGACGGTACGTACTGCATTAGATTCAGTACCTACAGATCGTTGATCCAATGTGTACTGATCAGTATGTGTGTAGTCTGAATACAACCTGGACATACTACATCCGACATGTTGGTGCAGACAGCTCTTCCGTGCCAGTTCCGTTACGTTATGGGATAGTGCAGTATCCACAGTGTCCACTGGATCCATACTGCAGAATCAGAAGGTCATCCGGGTATTTCTCGCCTACTGTTTGATGAATACTGAGAATTCTGACATGCTACTACTTTGGTGTACTGCTTTTCACCTACTGTGTAGTAGGGTAGTAGGGATATTCAGCCTATGGTAGTACGCCAAAAGTAATAGCACTGGACACTATGCTATCCCATAATGCAGTGGTTCTCAACCAGGGGCTCCACTGGGGAGGTGTGAAATAAACACAGACAGGGCATCAATTGTGTACTCTGTGTATTTTATTGCTTTTCAAATATATATGTATTTTATTTCTCTTTTCTTGGTACAGGTGGAGTTTAGCTGCCTTTTATCTAGCTGTAACTGCAGACCAGTGTTGCCAACTTAGTGACTTTTCAGACCCTTTAGCGACTTTCTTTTTGCAAAAAAATAAGCACCTAGTGACAAATTTAGCGACTTTTTGGACAAACCTTAGCAACTTTCCATTTGTGGCCAGTACTGTCCTGCAAGCGCGAGGTCTTGTTTTCATACTGCACTCACACCTCCCTCTGAATCTGCTCTGTTCAGTGAGGGGCTGAGAGCCGGAGATTTAACAATGTCATGGATAACGAGACACGCCCTTCTTCCCAATGTGAATGTTTTTAGAATGCGAGACGACTGGAATGCTACATGTTTTACATAGTTCTCTTGTTCAAAGTATTCATAGTGTTCAGGAACACTTTATATCATTCATGTTCAATACCTGTCCACTATATAGCTTTATAAATGTCATAAAAGTTATGAAAAGTAAAAAAAAGTACAAAAACACCAAAGCAAAAATAAAATAATCTATCTATCTTCTATCTATCAAAAACATTATATATATATATATATATAGTATAGAATAGATTGTAATTATACCTGGTCTCCTCTAATATGGGGGGGTGCTACATGATAGGGATGGCTTGGGGGGGCTTTAGTTACAAAAGGTTGGGAACCCCTGCCATAATGCAACAAGACTGGTGCAGACGAGCTGTCAGAATCGGCACCAAGTAGAATGTCTGGTTTGTATTCATGCTTACCACTTACTACTGATCAGTACTGTACTGTATCAACAACCGAGCAGTAGGTACTGAATCTAATGTAGTAGGTACTGAATCTAATGTAGTAGGTACTGAATCTAATGTAGCAAGTACTGAATCTAATGTAGTAGGTACTGAATCTAATGTAGCAAGTACTGAATCTAATGTAGTAGGTACTGAATCTAATGCAGTAGGTACTGAATCTAGTGTAGCAGGTACTGAATCTAATGGAGCAGGTACTGAATCTAATGCAATAGGTACTGAATCTAGTGTAGCAGGTACTGAATCTAATAGAGCAGGTAGGCTACTGAATCTAATGCAGTAGACCTGTCACAGTATGCCATTTCGGATGCAGCCGCAGTTCTTACCACACAAACACGCTCACACACAACTTATCACCACTATCTTTTATTTATTTATTTATTTATTTATTTAAAACTAACCACATAACACTCTGATCATATACTCTTCCTTTCATACCTTCTAAGAAACAGAAAATGTTCATCCCTGATAAAAGCCCCCCAAAATATCATGAACCAAAATCTCATTCATGCTCAGAAAAAAAAAACTCCATGCCACCTCAGACACTCTACAACCCAAAATAACACACAAATCCTGAAGATTTTAGATTCTACACATATGCACTAAAATGAACCAAAGGACACTGCAGTCTGTAGTGTGATTAGATTAGATTAGATTGCATTGGATTAGATCCACTACGTAATGTATGTTGTAACACGCATGCGCCAACGGCAGACACAGTACATCACTGTTATCCATCTATGGTTAGGGTTGGGGTTAGTGTTAAGGTTAGAACATCCAGTACGTAGTATATCTAATCTAATGTCATTACACTACAGGCTGCAGTGAGGACACACCCATTTAACAGCAATCCACATAAACTATGCTGAAAATAATAAATATTTAGTCCCCTCTGACACCACTGGAACAGCAGGCCAAGTTATTGTTTTTGCTGTAGACTGAAGACATTTGGGTTTGAGATCAAAAGATGAAAAGGACAAGAGAGGTTAGAATTTCAGCTTCTGTTTCCTGGTATTTATATGTAGACGTGTTAAATGACATAGAACATAGCACATTTCTTTCAGACCACCCAATTGGTAGATACTAGGAAATAAAAGCTGAAATCCTAAACTCTTGTCTCAATCCATCTTTTGATCACAAACCCAAATGTCTTTGGTGTACAGCAGAAACAAATGAATAGGCCTTGCCGTTCCAATAGTTTCAGAGGGGACTGTACTGTACCCTCCCACTGATATCATTATTAATGCAACTAATTAATACTATTCTATATATGAATGTAACCCTTACCTTAACCTCAGTAACCAAATAATAAAAAAAGTTCTCACAAGGGCTCAACTCAAATGAACTAACTCACACAACTGATATGGATGTACACTGACCCAACAATCATATCAGAGACTCTTACGAAAATGTTCTAATCACATATTAACCTCATCACACAGGACATTAGACTTCATCTGAACATATTGTTTTAAGCCGCCACTCACTCTAATGAAGACACAAAGAAAACATTTACTCACAGATCATCACACGGAGTGGACGGAGCTCCATCCTGTCACTCAGATGAAGGACTGACTGATCAGTGGTCTGTGTTAAAGCCACTACACTTCCTGTGTTCTTACACACAGAGAGAAAGACAGAAAGACTTCCATTCTGGTCAAAGTTGATGTGCTCTTTTCAGGTGAACCCAGAAATTATAACAACAATTTGCAGAACATAACTTTATTCAACTCCTGAACTTGTACAGTTCCTCTGCTACTTCACTCAGGTTCATGATTGATCTCAACAAGACATCCAGTGGACCTTTCTGTAAAGCTTTTTATCTCGTTTGATTGAATAAGCAAGCTAACTCCTTTAAAAGAACGAGGTCTTTCCTAAATCAAGAAATGTTTCTACTCTGTCAGATTTACTTCAGGTTTTGGGTTTGATGCATTCCATAAAGATCAGAAAAGTTCACTGGACATGATGTCAGAACCTCCTATGAAGCTGGGAGGCAGGGCTTCTGCTAGTCTCAAAATGGGGTTCTTAAATGTACAACCTAGATGTGATCAGTGAAAGGGATTCCGATATTTAGATTTTTCCAATAAATCTGTGCATAGTTTCATCTGTTTTACAATAATAATAATAATAATAATAATAATAATAATAATAATAATAATAATAATAATAACAACAATAATAATAATAATAATTCCTTAGATGTAGGGGGGGTCTTCTCAACCACCACCAGTGTGTATGATGTGACAGAACACCCACTACACACCATCCATTGGTGGAGGGGAGATTAGAGTGTTGTAGCCAATTCAGAGATGGAGATTATTAGCAGGCCATGCTAGATAAGGGCCAATGGAGGAATTTCATCAGGACACCAGGGTTATACCCCTACTCTTTACAAGAAGTGTCCTGGGATTTTAAATGACCATAGTGAACCAGGACCTTGGTTTAATGTCTCATCCCAACGACTGTGCATTTGGACCCACATAGACCTTTAAGTGAGCACACCATACTGGCCTCACTAATAGGTATTTAATGTATAAATTTTATAGTAATCCCCACGAGTATGATAAACAATTAGCTCTTTATTTACTGAATCCCATTAGCTTTCCACAGTTCTACAGGTTCCTGTTGCTGCTGAAGGTCACAGTGAACCTCCAGTGAGTCTCAGGATTTTCCTCCTTTTTGCATCTTGCTTACTTTTAACAATTTTCAACAGACTAGCAGATAAAATATCCAGTTTATGTGAACACAGCACTGTACTTAAAGCTTTTATGTTGATTCTTCTTACTGCCTGTTGATGATTCAAGTTATTTACATTCTGAGTTCTCTGTGTTTAGATGCATTTAATGGCAGCACAAAGTAACGTGTTATAAGATGAGATAAGATCTAACATTATGTTCATCTTTTATTATTAGCTCAGCTCACTGAGTGCTGTTAGTGTTTACCACAGAAACTAGAGTGACAACATGCATGTGTGGCTGCTTTAATTTTGGCTTTACTGAGAATGTGAATGACAGCATTTCCTCATTTCTCACACAGCTCAGCTAGAATAGAAACCAAACCACAATAATGTTTCATGTCTTAACTGCTAATCATTTAAACTGTGTAATCATTAAAGTCATTTAAAATGACATATTTGATGACGAACAAATAAGAACAAATAAACGTTATGTGTAATAATGTCAATTAATCACAACATTCATTGAATGGTTATTTTATTTATTTTTTTGATAAAGGTTTCTTTATTAACATTTTACGAAAAATATGAAAATAAATTGAAAAAGTGTATCCTATCACAGTGTAGAAGCATACACCGTATCATAGCTTATATAACAGAAAATAAGTCAGCGGAGTTGACCATCTTCCTTGTTACAGTAAAAGTCTGATCAAACAGTTATCATCCAGTCAGAGTTCAGAGTGAATGAATTAGCCGGGGCAACGTTACTCACTCAGCCCTCTACAGTAGTAACGATATTCTTGTTGACGTAGCTCATCGCTTTGCTTGCGTCTATGAACTCCATTTCTTCTCCGTTGAAGAATGCCGGTTACGGAGCAACTTCCTGACCTCATTGAAGGCCGCCCTGGCCTTAGCGACACTCGCAGTACAATCCGGAAAGATAGCAATTGTCTCGCTGTTATGCCGGAGCGGCCCTCGAGAGCGTGCCACGCTCAGTACCTCAACGCAGTCCTGGTAGTAGTGGAGTTTGGCTATGATGGCGTGTGGTTTCCCATCCTTCCTCACAGGACCCAGGCTTCTATGAGAGCGGTCCACAAGCACATCTTTATCCAGCTGTAGTATTTCTTTCAGTAGCTCTGAGACCGATGTTGTGGAGCTGGATCCATTCGCTTCCACCACCCCCAGAATTCTGATATTACAACTCCTCTGTCTGCCCTCACTCCTGTTTCTGAGTCCACTCACCTCCACTGCCAGGTCCTTCACCCTAGTCTGTAAGACTGCCACTTCATCCGACCAGGCCGTTAGCCCACCTTCCACCTCTTTAATTGCGGCTTTCATCGGGTCGATTTCGGAGTGAATTGCGGCCGTACTGTTCTGTATTTCCGCTTTCATCGCTTGCAACTCGCTCTTAAGAAAGTCGAAGCCTTCAGCAAGTGCACTTTTCAGCTCAGTTTTTTTCACCGCAGCAATGTCAGCCCTAAGTGAAAGTAGGATATCCGTCTTCAATGATTCAGCGTCTAACTCCTGGCTGTTCGGCCGGGGCGGGGGCTCCGAACCCGGAGAGGCTGCAGAACTCGCAGCCGAGACGGTGCTGGGCCTAGATTTGGTTGACTCGGTGAATTTATACTTCCGCAAGTTTGTCGCCATCTGCACGCAAATGTACGCACAATCAAATTGGAAAAATGTGTTAGAAACAGGGTTTGCTAGTATTTAACTATGAAAAAACACTTATTAACTTAAAAACGGGAGACGGGAGCTCAAACGAAACACTACCTACTCCATTTCCCGCTCGACAGCGCCCCCTGAATGGTTATTTTTAATGGGAATCAGATCTGAAATGAATGATGTGAACTAATTTGCAGTTGTGTACAGTTTTCAGATAAGACTACATAATGAAGCAGGTAGTCTCAAACTGTATCACTGCTGCCATTTGCAAAAACTTCAACGCTCATAGATTAGCATCTGCACATCTGAGCTCGGCTGTGCTGTGTGAACCTACTGGCTCTACAAGGTACTGCAAGTAAAAACCTGAGAGCAAAGTAGGCTGAGAAAAACCTTTATATTTGTTCAAAAAATTCACAAAAATTCTCTGGATATCATGGATAAACAATTGCAGACAAAACACAGGTTTATAAAAAAATATATCTTTGTTAAATATAGGTGTGCACCAAATTACTGGCACCCTTTAAGTCGATACATTGGGCTACCTCACTTTGACAAGATAACAGACAAGGATAGGAGAAGGAGAAGACTCTTCTCCTGATGAGTTTGGAGAATACATGGTAAGGGATCTGAGACCATTCCTCCATACAGAATCACACCAGATCTTTCAAACGCTGGTGGATGCTCCTCTTCAGTTCACCCCACAGGTTAATTTTTTGATATTTGCATTGAATCATTGTCCTGCTGGAAGATCCAACCATTGCCCATTTGAAGCTTTCTGGCAGAGGCAGTCAGGTTTTCATTTAATATCTGTTGATATTTGATAGAGTCCATGATGCCATGTATCCTAACATAATGTGCAAGTCTTCTGGCAGAAAAACAGCCCCAAAACATTAAAGAGCCTCCACCATATTTAACCGTGGGCATGAGGCAGTTTTCCAAATGGCTACCTCTCTGTTTGCGCCAAAACCACCTCTGGTGTTTATTACCAAAACACTCTATTTTCTGACATCTAACCATAGAACCCGATGCCATTTGAAGTTCCAGTAGTGTCTGGCAGACTGAACATGCTTGAGTTTGTTTTTGGATGAGAGTAGAGGCTTTTTTCTTTAAACCCTACCAAGCAACTTGAGGTGATGGAGGTGACTTCAGTTTTGGAGACTTTCTGACCCCAAGACGCAACTAACTTCTGTAATTCTCCAGCTGTGATCCTTGGAGATTTTTGGCCACTCAAACCATCCTCTTCACACAAGAGACGATATAGACACACAACCAATTCTAGGTTGATTCATAACATTTCCAGTTGACTGGAATTTCATAATTATTACCCTGATGGGGGACATGGACATTTTCAATGCTTGTGCTATTTTCTTATTGCCACTTCCCATTTTGTGAAGCTCCACAACCTTTTGCCACACACCCCAGCTATGTTGCTTGGTCTTACCCATTATTATGAATGAGTAAGGGAATTTGGCCTATGTGTTACCTCATATTTATCTTGGTTGAACAATTTCTCCAGGTGTACTAAAAATAAAATATCAGTGGGAATATACTTCAAATATAATTTTCTTACATGAATTCATAGGGGTGCCAGTAATTGTTTCACACCTATATTTAACAAAGATATTTTTGGATAAACCTGTGATGTGTTTGCAATTGTTTGATATCCATGAGAACAGAGCAGTTTTATGATTTTTTTAAACAAAAGATGAAAAGGTTAAACAATAAAGACAACACACAGCCTTTTCACAGCCTTCTTTGCTCATATTTACCAGTGGTGCCAATATTAATGGAGGGCACTATAACTGCAATAAATGTGGCTTCAAATATGAACAGAGAGTTATCGTTATGTTTTTTTTTTTAAATATACTATATACTCATGAAGTCAGGGTAAATGTGTATAATGTCTAATAATCTAACCCTTTTATTTATTACAGTATTTGGTGAGATGAACTTGACTGGTTTATATCTGTGTGAAGCTGCTTCATTCACAATAATATTATATTCTCTTTTTCTTATTTCATTATTCATTACAAGTCATCTGGACCTCCCATAGAAGTTTGTGTGACAGAAGACAAGACAGCACTCACACTCCACCCATCTAGTTAACTTCACATCATCTCCCCACACACGCAGTAGTTTAGTCATTGTCTAGATCAGCGTTTCCCAACCATTTTTCAGTCAAGGCACCCTTTGAAAATTTAAAAAAAAAATGTAGCACCCTACTGTACACAAACAATAATGCTAGACAGCGTTAAACCTGGTTTATACTCGACACATCCACAATAGCACGAGGGAGGGTGAGGCAAAAATTATGACGTTGCAGAGCGAGCCATCGAGCGCGTTGAGTGCACGAGGCCTCGTTTCTCATGTCGGTTTGCACAGCGTTTTTTGTAACTTGCTGGATCCGAAAATGAATGACTTTGAGGCGACTCTTACCAAAAGGTACAATTGTACAGGCTTCTCTATGATCCATCCATGCAGGACCATAGAGAGAGCCAGAGGGCAAATAATGCATGGAAAGGGTTTTAAAAATAGTGATTTCAATCTGCTTTGTACATACTGTTGATAGAATAAAGTTAATGTTTTTTTTTGGGAGTGCACCATGTTTTCATTCATCAGTATCTTCACAAATAAACTCAGTCACTACACTACACCTTCAGACACAGTGATTAAACCTCATTCTCTTGTCTTTATACACAGAGACGTTTAGACTGATGGGTGAACATACAGAGTGATCATTCTGTAATAACTTTCTTTTGTCTCTATAAATAAAGATACGTTTACACTGATGGGTGAACATAATAATCACCTGATTTTGTAAATATGAGAAATGAAATTAGCAGGATGCTCCCACTTTTTGCTGATATCTACAGTAATTGCTAACATTTAAAAAATGAGCCTACAATAAATAATAAATAAGTCTATATAATGAATGTAAAGGTCAATGTTAAATAAAAATCTTAATGAAATGAATAAAATAAAAAAATGAGGTTGTTCAATTTACTTTTATACATGTTCTCATATTTATAGCTATATATTTAGTTGTAATGTGATGTGATAATCTCAAGGTTTACTGGGTTTTATATGATTCTTATATGATTCTTTGTTCTTTTTTCACACTGTGGGTTTTAGTGAAGTTTACTGAAAACAAACATCAACAACAAACACAACAATTCCTCCTCGGCATTCAGCAACTCCACGCGAGACGCCATGTTTGTAAACGTTGCTATGGTTGTTCCGACAAACTACTTCTTCTCTCACCTACTTCCTGTTGGTTTATAGGACTATTACTCAGAGTCGCCCCCTTCCGTTTAAAAGAATATTACAACCGCGAGCGCGTCAAGTATAAACGCCTCATGCGTTTGTGGAGGTGCACGCGCAGGCAGTGGAGGCTCGCGCTGCGGAGTCAGGCGGAAGTATGAACAGGGCTTTAACTCCATGGGGATGAAGTTGATGGTCCAGAAGCATCTGGAGCTTTTCTTTTAAGAAATCTGTCCATATTCTTTTGCACTACACACGCATCGTCACACGCTCATTATTAGGATAAAACACGTAGACTGATGTTGACAGGTCAGAGAGGGGGAGGGAATTATTATATATATTTTTTATTATTATTGTTATGCACGTGTGTCTCTCTTATTATTTCTGTGTCTGTGTTATTATTTCAGACATCAGATATTGATCATATATCGGCTATTAAATGTTTCATAGCTACACAATTTAGCATTTTAGAAATGTTTGAAGGATTTGTACACGGCACCCTGCTCTCATCAGATGGTACACCAGTTGGGAAACACTGAAACAGACTGCACACGTGGGTCTGCGCTACAGCTCCATTTCACACACACACACACACACACACACAGGTTTTTATCACACATTACTTCTCCCTGCTGATCCACATCCCCAATAATCACACTACACACACCAGATAAGTTTAAAACAGAACATCTTTATTGACGTGTCTGTATATTTGTATAGTCTGTCTTTGTTTGTGCTGTAGATTGTCCGCGTCCGTCTTCCGGGTCCAGTCCGCCGAGACTACAGCAAGAGGGAGGAGATAAACTCCTGTCCTATTTCTGCACCAGTCTTTATGTGTCTGGGGGAAAAGGGGGACTTTTATTGAAATGAACATGAGGAAGGTGGTTAATATGTGTGTATGTTCACATTGTGATCATATTATATGTTCATATCTATATGTTTACGATGTTGTATACTTATCTTTATGTGTGAGGTTGTTGTGTTCATACTTACCTGATATTTATTCTTTATAATGGTTCATGCCGAATGGGCGGGGCTTCAGCTTTATAAGCGGGCTGCTTCCCTACATGCGGCGGCTGATGGAAAGTCCGATTCATTTCCGCGAACCGGTTCTTTCGGACAGTTTGTTTCAATGAACCGGTTCATCGGTTCCTTTACGTCATCAGACAATGGCGTCACTACATATATCTTTTCTAACAACTCAGTGTCATGTTGCATCAATGAAACCTTCAGATAAAGTAATGTGTGTGAACGAATATTGCTGATTATTGCCTTTTATTCACTTAAGTTAATGGTGTTTGTGGTCATTAACCATTAGTATTTCCAAAAAAAAAACAAAAAAAAAACATACAAACAAATACACACAAAAAAACAATTAAAAACAAATGTAAAATGTTTTTCTCTGAGAAACAGAGCTGATGATTTCTACTGCAATGCAGGTATTTTTCTTGTAGAGTACAACAATAATGATGCATGAGAATAAATATATGCATTGTTTCATAGGACGTCATCACTTGTAAAGCAACTGGAGGTTAATCAGTGAATAACGCCCCTTAATAAAATACAGCTGCTTTGTATACATGTATATTTTAATGCAGGGTATCATTTGTGTGACCTAAAAGTACAACTGTAATTGCTGAAATGCTTACAAATTTAAACCAAAGAAAAAAATACATTAAAATACCAAGTAAATAAATTGAGGGATTGCACTGTACTGAGCACCTCTAACTTTACATATACTGATACTGCTTATGTCCACATGGATGGAGATGAGTACAAACGTTTGCTGGAGATAAAACTGTACACTCTATGCACATGACTTTTCTAACAGGCTTGTTACAGTGCAATAAAAATACATTAAAACGATAGTTTCTGGAAGACGTGTGACATTACAGACACATTTGGTGCACACAGTTTAGGACTTGTGATAGATATTCATCTTGTTGTGGTTTGTGATATCTGCACGCATTTATTTAAAGTGTTGCTTAATACAATGAAACCATGAAGTGATATTTGTTATGATGAAATGATACATGATCTTTTTAACTGTAGGCTGCAGATTGTGGTTGTACCGTGTGGTGGAAAATACATCAGTGTATCTCTGTATGTGATCATAACGACTTTCAGTTCTGTAGGTGTGAACTGCACACAGATGACATGATGAAGCCCCTCACATGAGTGAAAAAACACTTTCAAGAATGAAAGTTCAGTCACATTGACTTATTACTCTTACTATTACTACTAAATGCTTTTGCTTTACAACCAGTCCTAATAGTGGCACAAGTAATCAATAAAATACACCCTGTAAATACTTCTTAATGCTGTCCATACACACGTTCTAAACCCCCCCCCCCCCCCCCCCCACACACACACACACACACATTTTAAACCAAATAAGTGCAAAGAACCTGTACAAAACAACCTCACTCTGATTTTACTGTCACTGCACACATGATGAACTTCTCTCTCTCTTCTCTCTCGTCTGTTCAGTTGTGTATTCACTCCTCCAGCACCTGTAAATGAACATTTACAGCTGTTTTAGATTTTAGTTCCTGAAATGGTTAAACTTTGGTGTTTTAAGCCAACAGCAAATCATTAAGGAACATTTAAAAGGCAATGCAAATTTATATTTCAGTATATTCAGTAATTATTAAATATAAAGCAGTAAATAGTGATGGCTTATTTAAGGAGAAACTGTCATGTATGTTATTACACTGCAATATTTGCACTTCTTATAGGAGTGTCAGTGTACTATACGAGGAGGAAATTACATGAAAATGCATCAAAGATGTGATTTTAAACCACTTTATCTTTTATTAATAGAAATGTTCCTAGGGTATTTTGCAAAAAATTGGATTGGAAGTAGAGTCAACAATTGATGATTGTTTGATGTCGTCTTGAACAAGAGACACGGGCTTGTTTAATCCACACACTGTATTCCACAGTAACTAATGATACATCAGCAAAAACGAGTCTTTGTGAATGTAAAATTATAGGGCCAGGTAGTGGTGGGAGATATATACATATAGTACAAATAAAAAGTGTATTAAACCCAGTTTCTACTGTGAAAAACTGTGAAGGCAGCTGATTTATTTGTCATAATATGCATTATACGTTCAGCTGTGGGATCTGGTTGCCATAGGGTTGTTTATTTTTTTTTCTATAGACTGAGGTTTATTTGTTTTCCTAAATTTGTTTAGAAGTTTTCTTTAAAAGTAAAGATCAAGCCCAGGAAATGAAAGTTCTAGAGGACTCTCTCACTTTGTTTACTGAGTGTTTGAGCTGTGAGAGGAACCAGAATGCACATCTCTATTTTCTACTGCTAAGAGCTATAGAGCATTTCTACAGTTGACTCACTTCCGCTGTGATTACATCATGATACCCAGCAGCTGGTAAGGCTTGCAGCAACAGGAAGAGGGGACACTGGAGCTGCTTTTTGAGATTATTTGCTTTTAGAATTGCTTTAGGTGTAATAATTTAGAAAGTTGTTAACAATCTAACTGAGGCTGTAGCATTTATATTACACTATTTATATTTATAACTGTTTATAACTCCGACTGAACTCCTACTGAGCAAGGCACAAAACTTGAACTAGGTTTTCTATACAATTCTAAGATCTCTCCAAGTATTTCTATCTCAATTTGAGATTTGAAAATAGAACAGATTTTGTCTTACCTATGTGTTCTGCTTCAGCTGTGAATAAACAGTTTCATACTCTACACTGGCCTTCACTAGATGTAAACAAGAAACGCTGAATTAATGTCATTAATGCCATCTCAACTGTTAAATACACATGAACTATATGAATTGGTTAATAAATCAGAAAACAATAAAAAGTAATGTACATGCAGATTTATATAAATATGTACAGATAGCTTTACCCTGATTTTTCTTTGCTTTTTTCTGTGGCTTGAGTTCAAGCTCAGTGTAAATCACATCACTGGGTCCAGCATCATCATCTGCAGTGACGGTGAACAGAACAAAACAAACACAGATAACATTTTAATCTGAATCAACCTTTGTAAAAAAAAAAAAAAAAAAAAACAAAGAAAAGAAAAAGAAAAAGAGATCAGTGTGGAGAATTACAGGTGCATGATGGGATGTAACTGAACACAGTTTTAAATGTGGAGCTTATCGTCACTTCTCCTTGTTATGGGTTTGAACAACATGTTCAATTATTATTTTTTTTTTAAACTTGAAAAATTTTGTATGCACATTTACTGATGCTTAGTGTGTGTGTGTGTGTGTGTGTGTATATATATATATATATATATATATACACACACACACACACACACACACAATGGCACATGTCAGGGGTGGGATATATTAGTCAGGAGGTGAACAATCAGTCCTTGAAGTTGATGTGATGGAGGCGACTTTGACAAGGGCCAAATTGTTATAGCTAGACGACTGGATCAGAGCATCTCCATAATGCAGTGGGTAGTATCTACCAAAAGTGGTCTAAGGAAGGACAACCAGTGAACCGACGACAGCATCATGGGCACCCAAAGCTCACTGATGCATGTGGGGAGCAAAGGCCAGCCTGCCTATTCTAATCCCACAGAGGAGCTACTGTAGCACAAACTACTGCTGTAAATGTTAATGCTGGCTATGTTAGAAAGGTGTCAGAAAACACAGTGCATCGCAGATTGCTGTGTATAGGGCTGTATAACAGCAGACCAGTCAGAGTGTCATGGAAGAAGGTGGCCTGGTGTGATGAAGCACTTTTTCTTTTACATCATGTGGACGGCCAGGTGCGTGTGCATCGCTTATCTGCGGAGGAGATGGCACCAGGATGCACTATGGGAAGAGCGCAAGCCAGTGGAGGCAGTGTGATGCTCTGGGAAATATTCTGCTGAGAAACCTTGGGTCCTAGCTTTCATGTGTATGTTATGTTGACACATACCACCTACTGAAACATTGTCGCAGACCAAGTACACCTTAATGGCAACGGTATTCCCTAACGTGGCCTCTTTAGGGAAATAAAATAACACAAAAAATAACCGTTATTTCTAATCTTTTCAGTCAAATACTGTGCTGCAAACATCAATGTTAGATTTATCTTGTCAGTACTGGCAAGTGACCATGGTATAACCGCACATCGAGTGGTTCTTTGCCTCCACGTAGTGTATTAAAATCATGTAATGTACACCTAGCCAAGGATTATCCCTTGCACATGTGGTATTATGTAGAATATATTATATAATAAACAGGTTTTAGTAGTTTCTTTCTTTCTGAGGTTTATAGTGGAACTGACACCTAAAATGGGAGGTGCATGCAGATTTTTAGTATAGTAGATGATTGAATGTACTGTAGACTGTAAATATTTTTTATATATAAAATGTGAAGTTGCAGTATAAAAATACTCCACCTTTATTCTTGTGTGACTCCTTTTTCTTCATGACCTGTGCATAAACGGCCCCACTGAGTTCAGCTGCAGCTTCACCTAATCACAGTGCAATGTGATCGTCACTACAGGAGATGTATTTACTGTATGGTGTTAATCTGAGATTTATTCCTTCTAGTGTAAGTGGAAATATTTGACATGAAATAAAGAAATCTCTCTCACTTTTACTTGCGTTCTCCACAGTGGCATAAATGTGCACATCTACAGAAAGGAGTGCATATAAAGAATAAACAGGAGAAATTTTCAGACAATTCTGAAAACAATTCCACTGAAATGAACATTGTTAAATTAGGTTGTTAGTAAGAACATGATCTTATACTGAATTACTGTATATGTAGTGAGGTGTGCCGTGACTAAAACGTCATCCTTATTAACTACATGGCCAATGGGCTCTCTCCCTACCATAGTATATAAGCTGTTGTTTAGGCCTCACGGAATGCGTCATGATCGAAAACCCACGCCTTCTTTTCGTTGCTACGGACTACAGAGGTATGTGGTTTTAGCTTTATTGCTTAGCTGTTTGATGCTAGCGTTGTCCACTTATCATGCGATTTATTTATTTAGAGTGACGTTAGGCTGCCGAGACTGTGCATGTGTGGTGTGCCGTCAGGGCTCTCAACTGTGTAGCATGGTAGTTTAACGTAGCTCCGGTCGGAGCACCAGCTGTTGCCGTCACAACTATTAAAGACGCTATCATGATTTTCGGATGTTCCATTGTGAGTATCATGTCATCGGATCACGGTAGGTAAATCGTTTAGTTCTATTACTCGAGCTAAACTCTATTGCATGCATTCCTAATTGAGGTTGTAACACCTGTTTGTTCTTAGGGTCCTCGATTTTGCATGCGTTAAGGCGGGCTGAGTGAGATGTGGTCATATCGGTATAACGCCTCCCCCTCATTCGTGGAGCCACGTTGCTGCTTGGTTGCTTTGGGGCTGCTTGCTGTTTGGTTTTGCTGCTTGATGCTCTGATTTGGTTTTATTTTGTTCTGCTTTGTTTCGTTATTTTGTTTTGTGTTGGTTACTGTCACTAATATGAGTTTTCTTTAATTAACTGTGTTGTAACAGTCTTTATCAGTTATGCTGATACTGCTATGTGGTACTAGTGGTTTTGGTCAGTCTTGGTAAACTTGCTACCAGTAATCAGTTTGAGTGTGAGGTTGTGTGTTTTTGTGACAGTAAGTTTGTCTTTGTTTTGTTTTATTCTGTTGTTTGTCAGATTTGAGCGTATTGTAATTGATTTTGTGTGTTTTTGTTATCTCCTTGTAGGAGCTGAGTGCTTCCTGAGGCTGGGAGGAGTTCTTTGCTGCACCTTTGTCTTTACTTAATTAAGGGTCATTATTATTGCTGTGTTTATTCTCGGTGAATTTTGAGGGTATGATTTTGATTAGTGGGGTGCTTTTGCCTTTTGTATAGTTGGTGCTGTCGTACTAGCCTGCCCTTCATACAGGAAGCCTCAGTCCTCCTATGATTATTGTTAACTTCCTCTTGTGACTGTTTTATTTGACCAATGCCTGACTGCGTTGGATGTTGTTTCTTTTAAATAATTCTTGACCAGTCTTTTTAACTTTAAAATAAAATGTATTCTTGTATGGAAACCCATGCCTCTTGCCCGTTCTAAGTGGAACGTAGTTGCGTGTCTTTATTTGGGTTATTTTCCCTGTTTTCTCAGTGGCGTAGTTGGTACAAAAACGAAACAAATGAGTCGCATAGCTACACGTGGCGTAGTTGGCAGGATTTATGAGGATCTCCATAGTACAGTTTGTTGTTGCAAAAAAAAGAGCCACATTGCTACATATACATAAGGAAAGTATTCATTATGTGACACATTCTCTGACCGGTCTGAAGTGGAGTGTGTCCTGACTGAGAATCCTCAGCTCCTGACTGACTCGGGTTCTGGCCTGGTGTCTGATTGCTGTTCTGCTGTATGTCTCTGTCCTTTCCTGTATGAGAAGACAGAAATTCTTCATTTGCTCAATTTATAAACCATACAAACTTTATTTTAGAGAATGCTTATAAGTTAGTGTATATGTCGCTGAAATGTACCAACAGTAATTACAAGCCACTAAATGTGTAAGCAACAATTGGTCTCATTTATGAAGCTGGATATGAACAAATTTATTTGAAAATCATTCACAGGAGCCTTTTCATACATAATGTGTTACTCATGAGAATCCAGTTAGTTTAGAAAACAATAGTGTATCCTACAAGAGCTCTTGAGTGCTGAGACGGATGTACTTACAGAATAAAGTTTAATAAAGCAAAACATACACAAATCAATACAGACGAGGCAGGAGAGCATACTTGACAAAGTGGGAGAAACAAAGCCAGACACAGAGTGAGCTGCGAACAGTGACTATATACAGACTGGCACTTATTAACCAGAAAGAGAGTCAGGTGTGGGTGATCATGTGTCTGGTACAGACTTGTGGTGGCTGCTGGGATTTGAAGTCCAGAATGCCTTCTGGGAATTCATATAACACTGTGTCATAAATGCACTTGATTCAATTTACAGCTGATTGGAATTTATCATGCACATGAGTATGAAGAAAAGCAGCAATGCTAAGACTTGTGTAAATCTAGTGGGATTTTTTTTTTTTTATTAGATTGGCCTACAAAAACATTTAGACACAAGTTGAATTTGATAAAGATTAATAAATGAGCACCAAATTGTGCAATTGTAAGTGCACTGTGTCCCAATTAGTATTCTTTTCCTATTTTTATTAGTTTGGTAACTATTTCTTATTTAATGGAAGCATTGTACGTTAGTTGAATGATAATTAAGGATGTGTAAAATCCTGTGTAACGAGAGTAATTATTGAGTGTCAGATACCAGTCATGGACCATTTTGTTAACGTTTATTTCCATGTTAGTGTAATGTATACTATTTCATGTTTTATAGACTAAGCTTTGTAGAAGTACTGATTATATTATAAGCAATTTAGTGAAAACTAATTATCAGACCTTTGATGGATTTGTGCCACCAACGCAGGATCAGTAAAAGGATGATGAACAGCAAGGCCAAACTCAGTCCCACAGACACAAATACTATATCAGTACTGGATCCAGACCCTGAGTCTGAGGAAAGAAAGACACAAATGAAAAAACCTGCTGTCATTACAGTTCGCAAAAATACTAGCCTTGACACTAACGTACATTCTAATGATAGTCCAATTTCTAATCTTCCATTTCTGTTCAGACGGTTTTAAAGAGTGTTTACCAGCAATCTCTCTGAGCCTTTCCAATCACATCTACATTCCCTACTGAGACTGCTCTTCAACAGGCCACTCATAATCTACTCCTTTCTGCTGATGCTGGTGCCTTTCCTCTATCAGGATTTCTAGCTTGGTTCATGTTTCCTTTTCTCTCCTGCCCCGTCACACATGATATCCCAGTCCTTGGCCCCCTCCTTTTCACTACAGGTACAGTATATGCATCCACTTGCCCACATATGCATCCACTTTCCACATCATTAACTGTACACATTCATGATCTAAAATAATGGATGGACTCCAACGTTCTTAAATTAAATTAAACTGATAAAACAGACATTTTTCTAGCACCCAAAACTCCACTGTTATGAATTCCAGGTATTTCATTTGATATTGATGGCATTACCGTTACACCTTCTGGAAACGTTCACAATCTAGTTATAATTTTTTGATAACACGCTTTCATTTGAACTCTGCATTAGGTCACTCACAACAATCTTTTTTTTTTTTTTATCAGCTCTTATTGATCCTTTTTTGCTGTAGTCCTTACTCAAACCAAGCACAGATTAGATTTGTACTCTATCATTAACACGGTTTACCCATCTCACAAGAATCAAACAAACACTCTCTTAATTCTCACACAGTACATGACCTCGCCGTAACTCTCTACACCCTGGAGTCTTAGATCCACCAGTACTGATCTACTAGTGGCTTCTAACGACCAGACTGGCAAGAATGAACAATATATATAGTGCCGTAATCCACCTCTAGGCCTTTAACTGCACCTCCTTAATCCTAAAACATACATTTTTTACTAACACAAAAATGACCTCTTTTTCTTCCTGTTCATCATTTAATTAACAGCCAGTTTCAGTTTTAGGTGCTACGTGCTACAGAATCAAATTTATTATTATTATTATTATTATTATTATTATTATTAGTAGTAGTAGTAGTAGTAGTAGTAGTAGTAGTAGTAGTAGTAGTAGTAGTACTCACTGCACGTTTTAATGTTATTTTTACAAAGGGAATCAAATACTTTGAAAGCTGACTGAAAACACTGTGCATATAAACTTTGTTAATAAAAAGAGAATCAAATAAAAAGAAATTCTCTCAAGGTTTCTCACCTCTGACTGAAACCCAGCTTTTGGGTGACTCTCCTCTCTCTGGGTGTTTACAGTGGTAGAAACCTTCATCTGACTTTGAGACAGTACTGATGGTCATCTCTCCTGTAGTCTTGTTCTGCAGGACTGAACCATCTTTATAGAAATCAACACCAGAAGCTGAGGTATTTGAGTTGCGAGATAAACAATGTAAAGTCAGAGGATGTCCCTCAGTCACAGGATGGACAGGACTGTCCAGGATCACATGACCACCTGTAGGAAAGAGAAAGAAGACACTGAAATCAGAAAGTGTGTAAAATACAGTAATGATTTTAACACAGAGAGCTACAGTAAATCAGTGGTAGATATCAGAGAGAGTGTACACAGTGCAGCGCTCACAGAGTCTTCATGTGTGAAAGAGAAAATGTGCTTAAATGCCAGTTTTATCAGTAACATTCAGATGTGAAAGCAGCTTTCACTGTAATATTCTTAACATCCTGAAACTAAACTAGTCTTCATGAGTTATTCTTATTTCTGTTTATATTCTTATTGTTAAAACATTGTGAGAAGCTTTTTTAGGTTTACCCTCTGCAGTCTAACTTCTATATGGGGATAATAGTTTTATTTATGTAAGTTTAATGTCTTTATGCCTCTCTCTCTCTCTTGCTTTGTGTGTGTGTGTGTGTGTGTGTGTGTGTGTGTGTGTGTGTGTGTGTGTGTGTGTGTTCTGCTCAATTCTGTCTACCTTGTTCTTTATGCTAGTGATAAAGATGATACTGACATCCAAAAAGTCTCATCTCTCTGTATTCTTTTTCTTCTTTTTCTCCTCTGAGTCTGATCTTTGTGTACAGATGTGTGTATAAACCTCTGGGTCTCAGATCTCTGCAGCCCTGAACACAGCGCTATCTGTTGGTCTTTTGTTAGAATCGACTGAATAAAAACATCAAATCTGTGTCACCCTAGACACTGCACTCAGTTTCTTTATAATATTATAATTTATTTTCACCAATTCAGTAGATTATAAAAGTGTTATCTTTATTCCTGTATATTGTACATCTATTACTGATGAGAACATTGAAGACTCACGGTGCACTGTGATGTTGACAGGATTACTGCGTCCTCCAGATTCAGACTGACACCAGTAAACTCCAGTGTGTGATGTAGAGAGGGAGCGGATGTTACATGTAGATCCTGAAACTGATGAACAATCAGACACTGCCTCACTGTGTGTGTATCCTCTCACTGTCCATCCAGTAGAGTCACTCTGGTCCTCACAGCTCAGTGAGAGAGAGTCAGCAGTAAAGTGTTGAGTTCTGCTGGGATTGATGATCAGAGACACTGGAGGAGATTCACCTGAAACACACACATTATAATTCAGCTCTTATTCTGAAAATTAACATGTATTTTGATTTTATTATGATGTTAATTTCAGTGTACAGTTTAGTAAACATGTGTAACATTAAAATGACCACAGGACTAATACTTGCTCTGATTAGACAATGAAATCCGAATAAAAATCTACTATCAGGTGCTTATTCAGCTGCTTTACACATTCCTCATTAAGGAGTTTAAATATAAACAGTTATTACACAACACATTAACACAGATACAACACTTAATATTAATAAATGTACATTTGCTACACTCCAACTCAACTCTATTGTTGATTTATTTCCTCACCAGTGATGCACAGTGGCTGTAGGTTACTGTCCCGTGTGTGAAAGACTGGTTCTCCTCTCTCTGCTCTGCACATATAAACTCCTGTGTGCTTCACAGTAACAGGACTGAGAGTGTAGGAGCCTCCAGATCCTCTGCTGCTGTCTGAGAGGAGCGCTGTACTGTACCTGAGGGAACCCTGACTGTCTCTGGAGGGAACCTCTGTGTACCAGCTGAATGTCCAGCCTGTAGAGGAGTGTTTAACCTCACAGCTTAGAGTCACTGAGTCTCCTTCAGTCAGCCAGCGCAGTGGAGACACACTCACTACTGCCTCTGCTGCATCTGATGGACAACAAATGTAAAATAAAATAAAATAAAATCATACAGAGTGGTAATCTTGTTATATATAATTAATGATAAGATAAAACAAACTCACACACTCACCTGATACAGTGAGTGTAACAGCATCACTGATCTCTGAGCTCTGAGAGTCACTTCTCCTCCCTCCGCAGGTGTATTCACCACTGTCATCATTTATAACTGAGCTGAAGCTGAACTCCTGTGTTCTGCGGTATGGGTAGAGTGTGTTATATTTCTTATACCAGCTGTATGTCCACTCAGTGTTTCCTCCTCCCTGTATTTCACATCTGAGAGTCACAGTCTCTCCTCTGAACACATGTTTATCAGGCTTTATGGTCACCACAGCTTTAGGACTCTCTACAGAAACATAATTTTATTATTCATTTTGTTATTTTATATTTGTTTTATAATTAACCCAAATACAAACACACTTCAATAATATACAGTTCTAATACTACAACTGCTGTATATTTAAGTGATTAGTGATGATGCAGTGTTTTGCAACCTGTTTTTACTCACCAGTAACATTTACCCAGAGTGCATCACTGTAGTGTGTGTAGTAGACTGGGTTTCCTCTTCCAGCTCTGCACCTGTACTGACCTCCATCAGAGTCTCTAAAGGAGCTGATGTTGTAGTAGTCTGTTTCAGTCTCAGTCTCAGTGCTCTGTGTGGGTTTGATCCAGTAAAACTTCCATCCAGCAGACTGCAGCTTCAGTGTACAGGACAGAGTCACGGAGTTTCCTTTCAGTACAGCTCCTTCACGACTTGGTGTGAGTTCAGGTTTAGGTTTTTCTGCAGTTGGAGATGAAACACACAGTTCAGGATGTTAACTGTTCATGTTCTGCTCTCAGAGTGATTAACACACTAATCACTACTACAGACAAACACACTATTACTGATACACTGTAAAGACTCCTGTCATAGTGAAATTATTCATGAATATCTATCAAAATATTTTGTGGTATTTATGAAAGTAATTTAGTTTTTGTGAGAGTAGATTTAATGTGGAGTACATTGTTCTCTTATTCAAAAAAAAGTGTACAGACAAAATGTACTGCATTATGTTTGACTGTTATTTAAAACATCCTTCAATATGAAATATTTGAATTTTTGTGACTTTAATCCACACTGCATGTAGTGATGTGATGCTGAAGTTAATAAATATTGGTGTGAGGAAGAGATTAACACACACACACACACACACACACACACACACACACACACACACACACACACACACACACACACGCGCACACACACACCTGACACAGTTAGTGTAACAGTGTTGCTGGTCTCTGAGGTCTGAGAGTCGCTTCTTCTCCGTCCGCTGCAGGTGTATTTAGCGCTGAGAGACTCTACAGGAGTGAATGAATATTTCCTGCTCTCAGTGTAGGAGGATATTTGGACACCATCTTTATTCCAGTTGTACATCCACTCAGTGTCTGCATGTCCTCGTATTTCACATGTGAAAGTGACTTCCTGTCCACTGAATATCTGTCCATCAGGCTGCAGAGTCAGAACGGCTTTTGGTCTCTCTGTACAGTTACAACAAATACATCAAATCAGTCAAACACACCCTTCTCTGACCATCTGATATTTAATCAGTGTGTTTTGTAATGATTATGTGTATCAGTGCATGTTACAGGAGTGTAAGATCAGACATGTACCGATCACTGAGAGAGTCACTTCATTACTCCATGCCGTTGACCGTCCATCAATAGACCCGTAACATCTGTATCTGTGACTCTGATCTACTTTTATAGTGTAGTAATTTTCAGCCGATCTGTGAACATTAACACGATCTTTGTACCAGTAGTACGGTCCATTTCCTCCTGAAATCCTACATGTGAGTGTAACCGTCTCTCCTCTGAATATTTGAGGTGAATTCGGCTCCACAGACAGAACTGGTTTAATCACTGCTGGAAAAGTCAAAAAGCAAACACACAGTGTCAATGTAAACAACTTACATTCTGCATGACAATGTACAAACAATCTTCTCCACCTTAATACAAATCCAACATGTACACAACATAGGCAATAAAATATGTATAAATCACCTTGAGCTTGTCCGACTCGGATAAGTGAAATAAGCACTAAAAAGGGAAGAGGAACAGAGAATATGATGTAACGCTGACTTGTTTCTTTTCTTTAAGAAGACAAATGAGAACAATGTCATATACTGCAAAAAATCTGTATTTAGTTTCACTTCAGCTATAAGAAATGCAATATATCGACCTGTTTCAGTAATGAATGGAGTTTAGAAAAAGCTATTTTCACTCAGGTCACTATGCTGCTCATTACTGTCTCATGTTTAATCTGATCCACATCTGCTAATCTGAAACTGGATTACACACTTCCTTCTCTGTGTCTCACATGAGAAAGGCGCTCCTGTGCACTAAAGCTGTGGTGTAATACATACAGCCTGCAGGATGATGTGTCATATATCAGGAAAAACCTGAGCTCAGTAGCACATACAGGATAATGAACACACACAGGCTAATGAACACACACTGGTTAATGAACACACACAGGCTAATGAACACACACAGGTTAATGAACACACACAGGTTAATGAACACACACAGGCTAATGAACACACACTGGTTAATGAACACACACAGGATAATGAACACACACAGGTTAATGAACACACACAGGATAATGAACACACACAGGCTAATGAACACACACAGGTTAATGAACACACACAGGTTAATGAACACACACAGTTTAATGAACACACACAGGATAATGAACACACACAGGTTAATGAACACACACAGGATAATGAACACACACAGGTTAATGAACACACACTGGTTAATGAACACACACAGGATAATGAACACACACAGGTTAATGAACACACACAGGTTAATGAACACACACAGGCTAATGAACACACACAGGCTAATGAACACACACTGGATAATGAACACAAACAGGATAATGAACACACACAGGTTAATGAACACACACAGGCTAATGAACACAAACAGGCTAATGAACACACACAGGCTAATGAACACACACAGTTTAATGAACACACACTGGTTAATGAACACACACAGGTTAATGAACACACACTGGTTAATGAACACACACAGGTTAATGAACACACACAGGCTAATGAGCACACACATGTTAATGAACACACACAGTTTAATGAACACACACTGGTTAATGAACACACACAGGATAATGAACACACACAGTTTAATGAACACACACTGGTTAATGAACACACACAGGTTAATGAACACACACAGGCTAATGAGCACACACATGTTAATGAACACACAGTTTAATGAACACACACTGGTTAATGAACACAAACAGGTTAATGAACACACACAGGCTAATGAACACACACAGGATAATGAACACAAACAGGTTAATGAACACACACAGGCTAATGAACACAAACAGGCTAATGAACACACACAGGTTAATGAACACACACAGGCTAATGAACACACACAGGCTAATGAACACACACAGGATAATGAACACACACAGTTTAATGAACACACACTGGTTAATGAACACACACAGGTTAATGAACACACACAGGCTAATGAGCACACACATGTTAATGAACACACAGTTTAATGAATACACACTGGTTAATGAACACACACAGGTTAATGAACACACACATGTTAATGAACACACAGTTTAATGAACACACACAGGTTAATGAACACACACAGGATAATGAACACACACTTGTTAATGAACACACACTGGTTAATGAACACACACAGGATAATGAACACACACATGTTAATGAACACACACAGGTTAAGTATCTTATTTAGCGTCTGAAGGGCAGTACTAAATGGAAAAAATAAGATCTTTAAATAAATAAACAATTTAAACTGATCACCCTGTTCAAAAGTTTACACCCCCCTGAATCTTAATGTATCGTGTCACCTTCTCGAGCATCAGTGAGTGTTTTGCACCTTATGTAATAGCTGTGTACGAGTCCCTCAGTCGTCCTCAGTGTGAGAGACAGATCTGAACATCATATAGCCTGTGTTGGAAAGGGCTAAAATATACAGAAGATGCTGGAAAAGCAAAGAATGTGCAGGACCTGGAGGATTTTTATGAAGAACAGGGGGCAGTTTAACTGCTCAGGAGAAACAAGGGACTCATGAACAACTCTCACAAAACATAAACACACTCGTGGATCATCCAGGTAACGACACAGTATTAAGAATCAAGGGTGTGTAAACTTTTGAACGGGGTAATTTTCATAAACTCAGCCATTGTCTTGTGGACTATATGTAAACATATGTTATGTGAAATAGCTTATTCAGGACAGGACTAAATGAACAACAACATGGGATTTTTATGATCAATCTTATTTTGTTAAAAGTATTAAGATTTTGCAGATTCAGCAAGGGGTATGTAAACTTCCGATCGCAACTGTATGTTCTCTATATGTCTTTTCTTTACAAAAAGTAAATATATTTGTTTAACTTATTTTGTTATTTGTTAATAAATATTCATATTACATTCATATTATATGAATTCATATTGTTCATATTGTATTTTTAATTGTTTATAAAAGTCCTTGATGTTTTTAAGTGGTTGAATTTTTGTGTGCGTGTGTTGGTAGCAGTGTGTGTGTGTGTGTGTGTGTGTGTGTGTGTGTGTGTGTGTGTGTGTGTGTGTGTGTGTGAGACAGAGAGATAATTTGTTTTTGCCTTTAAATATACTGTAAATATATTTATTTGTTATCTTGTTGTTTTTAAAAGTGTGTTGTTAATAAATGTTCATATTGTAGTGTATTTGTTAATGTTTAATAAAAACCCTTAATCTTATTAAATGGTTGAATTTGAGTTTCCCTACTAAAATGAAGTACATTTAGCAGTTTCTGGGCCACATCTGGCCCGGGGACCAAGCCGACTCTCAGCCAGATCTGTCTTACAGTGCCTGGGCCAGACCCGGGCCAAATAAAACAATATAATTCACTTTACAGTGTGTGGCCGGATCTGGGCCTGAGGAAATTGTGTGTGTCGGTTTGCAGTGTGTGGGCCGGATCTGGGCCTGAGGAAATTGTGTGTGTCGGTTTGCAGTGTGTGGGCCGGTTTTGGCCCGGGGACCCAGGCGTATACTGGGCTAGAACTAAAGCAAGTATGTGGCCCACAAGTGGCCAAACAAATTTTGCTATGTGGGTGAGAGACGGAGATTTAACAATGTCATGGATAAGGCGACGCGCCCTTCGTCCCTATTCGTCCCAATGTGAATGTTTTTAGAATGTAAGACGAATGTAATGCAAGATGTTTTACATGTAAAATAGTCCATGTTATTACAGCCTAGTTCTCTGTTCAAAGTAGTTATAGTGTTCAGAAACATTTCATATCATTCAGGTTCAATACCTGTCCGTTATATCTATCTTTTTATTGATCTATCTATCTATCTATCTATCTATCTATCAAAAACAGATTATAGAATATATATATATATATATATATATATATATATATATATATATATATATATATATATATATATATATATAAAAAATAGATCACTATTATACCTGGTCCCCTCTAATATGGAGGGGGGATGGGGGGCATGCCAAATGATAGGGGAGGCTTGCAGGGGGTTTAGTTACAAAAGGTTGAGAATCCTTCCATAATGCAACGGGACTGGCACAGATGAGCTGTCAGAATCGGTGCCGAGTAGTATGTCTGGTTTGTATTCATGCTTACCACTTACTACTGATCAGTACTGTACTGTATCAACGACAGAGCAGTAGGTACTGAATCTAATGTAGCAGGTACTGAATCTAATGTAGCAGGTAGGCTACTGAATCTAATGCAATAGGTACTGAATCTAATGTAGCAGGTACTGAATCTAATGCAATAGGTACTGAATCTAATGTAGCAGGTACTGAATCTAATGTAGCAGGTACTGAATCTAATGCAATAGGTACTGAATCTAATATAGTAGGTACTGAATCTAATGCAATAGGTACTGAATCTAATACAGTAGGTACTGAATCTAATGCAGCAGGTAGGCTACTGAATCTAATGCAGTAGACCTGTCACAGTATGCTTTTTCGGATGCAGCCGCAGTTCTTACCACACACACACTTAAGCACAACTTATCAACACTATCTTTTATTTATTTATTTAAAAGTAACAACATAACATGTTCATGTACTCTTCCTTTCATACCTTCTAAGAAACAGAAAATGTTCATCCATGATAAAAGCCCACGAAAATAACACAAACCAAAATCTGATTCACGCTCAGAAAAAACTCCACGTCACCACATACACTCTACAACCCAAAATAACACACAAATCTTGAAGATGGTAGATTTTAGATTCCACACATATGCACTAAAATTAACCAAAAGGTCTTCACTGCAGTCTGTAGAGTAGTGACACATTGGATTTTATCCACTACGTACTGCATGTTGTAACACGCATGCACCAACGGCAGACACAATACATCACTGTTATCCATCTATGGTTAGGGTTGGGGTTAGTGGTAAGGTTAGAACATCCAGTACGTAGTATATCTAATCTAATGTCATTACACTACAGGCTGCAGTGAGGACACACCCAATTAACAGCAATCCACATAAACTATGCTGAAAATAAAAAATATTTAGTCCCCTCTGACACCATTGGAACAGCAGGCCGAGTTATTGTTTTTGCTGTAGACTGAAGACATTTGGGTTTGAGATCAAAAGATGAAAAGGACAAGAGAGGTTAGAATTTCAGCTTCTGTAAATGACATAGAACATAGCACATTTCTTTCAGACACCCAATTGGTAGATTCTAGGAAATAAAAGCTGAAATCCTAAACTCTTGTCTCAATCCATCTTTTGATCACAAACCCAAATGTCTTTGGTGTACAGCAGAAACAAATGAATAGGCCTTGCCGTTCCAATAGTTTCAGAGGGGACTGTACTGTACGCTCCCACTGATATCATTATTAATGCAACTAACTAACACTATTCTACATATAAATGTAACCCTTACCTTAACCTCAGTTACCAAATAATAATAAAAGTTCTCACAAGGGCTCAACTCAAATGAACTAACTCACACAACTGATATGGATGTACACTGATCCAACAATCATATCAGAGACTCTTACGAAAATGTTCTAATCACATATTAACCTCATCACACAGGACATTAGACTTCATCTGAACATATTGTTTTAAGCCACCACTCACTCTAATGAAGACACAAAGAAAACATTTACTCACAGATCATCACACGGAGTGGACGGAGCTCCATCCTGTCACACTGATGAAGGACTGACTGATCAGTGGTCTGTGTTAAAGACACTACACTTCCTGTGTTCTTACACACAGAGAGAAAGTGAGAAAGACTTCCGTTCTGGTCAAAGTTGATGTGATCTTTTCAGGTGAACCCAGAAATTATAACAACAATTTGCAGAACATAACTTTATTCAACTCCTGAACTTGTGCAGTTCCTCTGCTACTTCACTCAGGTTCATGACTGATCTCAACAAGACATCCAGTGGACCTTTCTGTAAAGCTTTTTATCTCGTTTGATTGAGTAAGCAAGCTAACTCTTTTAAAAGAACGAGGTCTTTCCTAAATCAAGAAACTTTTCTATTCTGTCAGATTTACTTCAGGTTTTGGGTTTGATGCAGTCCATAAAGATCAGAAAAGTTCACTGGACTTGATGTCAGAACCTCCTATGAAGCTGGGAGGCAGGGCTTCTGCTAGTCACAAAATGGGGTTCTTAAATGTAAAACCTAGATGTGATCAGTGAAAGGGATTCTAAGATTTAGATTTTTCCAATAAATCTGTGTGTATTTTCATCCATTATATTTGGATAATAATGATAATAATAATAATAATAATAATAATAATAATAATAATAATAATAATAATAATAATTCCTTAGATCAGTGTAAGGCTTTTCTAGGCACTCAAAGTGTTTTGTATTGTATGGGGTGGGGGTGGGGAGGTGCCTCCTCAACCTCTACCAGTGTGTTGCATCCACCTGGATACACCAGAACACCCAGAACAGCCAGAACAGCCAGCTATTGGTGGAGAGGAGAGTGATGTATCCAATTCAGGGATGGGGATTATTAGGGTGCCATGATGGGGGCCAATGGAGGAATTTCACCAGGACACCAGGGTTATACAGAAAAATAAGTGTTCTGGGATTTTAATGACCATAGGACCTTGGTTTAATGTCTCATCCCAAAGACTGTGCATTAGGACCCACACTGAGCACCCCACAGAGTGAGCACCCCATGCTCTCTTTGCTGCTTCCAGCAGCAAGCTTAGTTTTCCCCAGAGAGTCTTCCATGAAGGTAATGGCCAAACTCACCCCTGCTTAGCTGCAGTGGGAAACCAGACGAGATCTACAGGGGGATATGGCTCGAGCAAATGATAAGATAACAATCTGTAAAGCTTCATGTGAAAGTAGGAGGTGTTTTTCTGGAGATGAACAAGTACTGAGTAATGCTGATGACAGGTACTGAATAAATAGGCTTGAGAAATAAAATGCTATTGAAATCTAAAAAAGTTTTAAATGAAAACAAATTAAATGGAAAAAGTGAAAAGAGTCTGATATGTACTCTGGTAAAAGTCTGGAAAAGCAACACAAAAGAGGGAATTAATAATTTGGTGATGTCAGTGAGCTGCAGGCTTGATGAAGTTATTGCAAGCAAGAGATATGCAACCAAACATTAAGTGTTATTTACTTCAGTTTACTTCAACTTATCTGTTCCTTCACTTTTGCTCACCTAAAAACTGTTTGGTCTGATACAAAAGGTTCTATGTTTTATGATGTTTAACACCAAGATGTAAATACCAAGAAATAAAAACTCTAAACTCTTGTCTCATATCCATCTTTTGATATTAAATCCAAAGGTCTACAGGTGTACAGCAGAAACAAATGAATTGGCCTTGCTGTTCCAATAGTTTCAGAGGGGACTGTATGTACTAATCCCATAAACAAGTGTTTAGATCTTTTATATTTATTAATCCCCATAGTTAATGTGTGTTTAGATCTTTTATATTTATGAATCCCCATCACTAATTGATGTTTAGGTCTTTAATGTATGCTGCAGTGACATCTAACATTATGTTCATCTTTTATTATTAGCTCAGCTCACTGAGTGCTGTTAGTGTTTACCACAGAAACTAGAGTGAGAACATGCAGGTGTGACTGTTTTAATTTTGGCATTACTGAGAATTTGAATGGCAGCATTTCCTCATTTCTCACACAGCTCAACTACAATATAAACCAAACCACAATAATGTTTCATGTCTTAACTGCTAATCATTTAAAATGTGTAAGCATTAAAATCATTTAAAATCACATATCTGCTGACGAACAAATAAGAACAAATAAACTCTTTGTGTAATAACGTCAATTAATCACAACATTCATTGCTAGATATAAATGGTTATTTTTTAATGTAAATCAGATCTGAAATGACTGACGTGAGATAATGTGCAGTTGTGTACAGTTTTCAGATAAGACTACACAATGAAGCAGGAAGTCTTAAACTGTATCACTGCTGCCATTTGCAAAAACTTTATCTTCATAGATTAGAGTCTGCACATCTGAGCTCGTCTGTGCTGTGTGAACCTACTGGCTCTACAAGGTACTGCAAGTAAAAACATGATATACACTGCCCTCCACTAATATTAGCACCCTTGGTAAATATGAGCAAAGTAGGCTGTGAAAAACCTTTATATTTTATTCAAAAAATTCACAAAAATTCTCTGGATATCATGTAAAAATATCATGCAAAAAGGAACTCGCTTATCTCCGGACAGAGCTCTCGAAATCTCTGCAGGAATTTACCCCTACTAAGCCATCTCACGTCAGTGTGTAGCAGGAGCTCAGAGTGGTCGCAGTCTGCCTTCTCCAGATGCGCACGAACAGCTGTATTTGAAGTGATCTAGCACGTATAGAATCTAGCACGTATCTTTGTTGTCACATCCACGATCTCTTTCATGTTCAGCATTTTTGCGCATAAGGCTTGTTGGTGTATTATGCAGTGGTAGTTCAGGAAGTCAGGGAAAGCATCGTCTTCCCTGCACTTGGCGATGAATCCATTTGCGCTGCTCAACCATTGCGGGCGCACCGTCCGTGGTGACTGATATCAGTTTGCACACTGGGAGCTGGGTTTCGTCAATGAAGTCTTTACAAGACTGAAAAATGTCCTCTCCCCGCGTGTCTTCTTTCATGGGCAGCATCGTTAACAACTCTTCTTTTGCAGTCCTGTCTGTAAACAACATCCGAATAAAAACGCACAACTGGGCTGTATCACTTCCGTCCGTAGACTCGTCCGATTGCAGTGAGAAACACGCGCCGTCTGTGATGTCCTTCCAAAGCTGTTGTGTCAAATCCTCGGCCATGACTTCACAGCGCCGTGGAACTGTACTTCTTGATAGCTGGAGAGCTCTGATTGAAGATAATACTTCGGTTTTGTTTTTAAAGTCCCGAAACAACGAGTCAGCTGCGTCTACGAATGCCTCTTTTATCACCTCTCCGTCTTGGGATGACTTCTTGTGTTTAATGATGGAGTGACTCACCCGGAACGACGCTTCGGTGGCGCCTTAGCATTTGAAGTCAGTCGTGAGAATCGTAGTTTTTATGAACAGTCCTAAAGTGCCGCTCCACATCCCCCTTTTTGGGAATAGCAATGGTAGCTTGGCAGATCAGACAAACGCACTTCGAATATGACATCGTGAAAAAAATCATCCTCCCATTCCGCATGGAAGTGATGAGTCTTCTGTTTCTTGCTTGATCCCGCTACCTCTCTCATTTTGTACCCTTTCTTCAGGAGGAATAAATCGGAAAGTTAACTCAGTGATTTCGCTCGATAGCCTTTAGCGCTGGCGCGTTTGATCGCACACGCATGGTGAGAGAAAAGACGAGATCTCAGACTGGCTGCCCTCTACATCATCCATAACATCTATTTTTATTTTAATGGAGATCTACCAGCACTTCCTTTGAGATCGACCGGACGTATTGGGCACCCTGATCTACCCCTTTTATTTATTACAGTATTTGGTGAGATGAACTTGACTGGTTTATATCTGTGTGAAGCTGCTTCATTCACAATAATATTATATTCTCTTTTTCTTATTTCATTATTCATTACAAGTCATCTGGACCTCCCATAGAAGTTTGTGTGACAGAAGACAAGACAGCACTCACACTCCGCCCATCTAGTTAACTTCACATCATCTCCCCACACACACAGTAGTTTAGTCATTGTCTAGACTGCACACGTGGGTCTGCGCTACAGCTCCATTTCACACACACACACACACACACACACACACACAGGATTTTATCACATTATTTCTCCCTGCTGATCCACATCCCCAATAATCACACTACACACACCAGATAAGTTTAAAACAGAACATCTTTATTGACGTGTCTGTATATTTGTATAGTCTGTCTTTGTTTGTGCTGTAGATTGTCCGCGTCCGTCTTCCGGGTCCAGTCCGCCGAGACTACAGCAAGAGGGAGGAGATAAACTCCTGTCCTATTTCTGCACCAGTGTTTATGTGTCTGGGGGAAAAGGGGGACTTTTATTGAAATGAACATGAGGAAGGTGGTTAATATGTGTGTATGTTCACATTATGATCGTATTATATGTTCATATCTATATGTTTATGATGATGTATACTTATCTTTATGTGTGAGGTTGTTGTGTTCATACTTACCTGATATTTATTCTTTATAATGGTTCATGCCGAATGGGCGGGGCTTCAGCTTTATAAGTGTGCCACTACCCTACATGCGGGGGCTGATGGAAAGTCCGATTCATTTCCGCGAACCGGTTCTTTCGGACAGTTTGTTTCAATGAACCGGTTCATCAGTTCCTTTAACGCAGTGGTCGGGAACCTATGGCTCGCGAGCCAGATGTGGCTCTTTTAATGGCTGCATCTGGCTCGCAGACAAATCTTTAATAAAAAAAAAATAATAACGTTAAAAATATAAAACGTTCTCATGTATTTCAATCCATTCATTTGCTACCGCTCATGTTCGTGGTTGCGGGTGGCTGGAGCCAATCACAGCTGTCCTCCGGGACAACACCAAATTTTTATTGGATAATGCGTAACGCACACGGGTCGTTGTGAGGTCAGGAAGTAAACTTCCCTCCTTTTAATCAAGTAGTCAGCTAGCTAATTGCAGAAACCCTTTTATCGAAGAAGATGGCTACAAGAAAAAAAGATGAGTATCGTACCTTTCAGCAGGAATGGACAGAGGAATTCGCCTTTGTGGAGAGAGCAGCTTCTGCAGTGTGTCTAATATGCAATGATGAAATTGCATCGATGAAACGGTCAAATATAAAGCAGCACTTCGACACACGCCATACTACATAGCGGCTTCACATCTAATCTCCTGCAGTCATTCAAAGCGCGCTTTGGAGAATTTCGTGAGCGCACTCGTCTTTTTAAGTTCATCACCCATCCACACGAGTGTGCAGTGGACAGGCCGACCTGAGTTACAGCCCCGGTGTCTCCGTCAGAGATCCTGAGCTACAAGCTGCTGACCTGAAGGCCTCAGACATGTGGGTGAATAAGTTCAAGTCACTGGATGAAGATTTGGGAAGACTTGCACGACAGCAAGCAGAGTTGGCGAGCAAACACAAGTGGGGAGAAATGAAAAAACTTCAACCCGCGGACCAGCTGATTGTCAAAACTTGGAACGCGCTTCCCGTCACATAGCACACACTGCAGCGTGTGAGTATTGCTGTACTGACCATGTTTGACTCTACGTATGCATGTGAGCAGTCTTTCTCACATCTAAAGAACATTAAGACCAACCTACGATCACGTTTAACGGGTGGAAGTCTCAACGCCTGCGTGAAGCTTAACCTCACCACGTATCAACCAGACTACAAAGCCATCAGCAAAACCCTGCAGCACCAGAAGTCACATTAATGCCAAGAAGTACTTTATTCATCATTGGTAAGAAACAGCACAACAACGTTATTAAAAAGAATTCAGAGACTTATTGTACTTTAAAAGTGTTGGTCTTACATGACATGCACACATTTACTTGTATTTAGTTTTAAACATATTGTATGGCTCACGGAATTACATTTTAAAATATGTGGCGTTCATGGCTCTCTCAGCCAAAAAGGTTCCCGACACCTGCTTTAACATCATCAAGCAATGGCGTAGTGCATGTGTCTGTCATGTTGTATCAATGAAACCTTCAAATAAAGTCATTTGTGTGAACGCATATTGCTGATTATTGCCTTTTATTCACTTAAGTTAATGGTGTTCGTGGTCACAGTTTAATTTGCTGATCCTTCATGTAAGATTCGACTGACCAGTATTGAGCAGCCTACATCTTGGACAAGTCTCCTCCATTAAAGTTTTACACCTACAGCATACATAACACACACTGATGTACAAACACAGATATGTTCTACTTGTCTGAAGTATAAGGAAAGAATAAACTAGTCTTATAAACTCCATGATTTAGCTTAACAACTTAAAATATAATCTGCATAATATAATCTTGGTGGGAACAACGCAGGCCAGCTACTTCCTGGGAGGTCATCCAAACCCACCTTAATTAAAACCAAATCATTAAACACTACCTACACCATAAGGAGGTTGTTGTGCCGGGACACTGAGCACGCTGTGAAACACACACCACCGAATGAAGGCAGCTAGCTTCCCCTGTCCACCAAGACTCACTGGCTCCTGGAGAGAAAGAAAAACACCAATTAAATCAGAATTACACAATACACTAAACAATAAGCAAAGAAAGAAAAACTAAAATATTACAGACACTGTGATGTGGTGGCTAGAACACTCAGGCCCACTGACACCACCACATGAAATAGAGGCAGTTAAACAGCTCCTAAACAGAACCAGAATGATTGTTAACAGTAAATAAAATGAAAAGTATAGCCACTATAGTATGGAGACAATAGGACAAAGCCACAACATACACCCCATCAATAGTGTCACATGTAGCGTCTTCAGCTAGGGATTTGTCTTAGAGGAGATTAGATGCTCAACTCCCCACTCTCACCTCAACACAAATATCAGAGTCAAACTAAATCTACCCAGTCCCAGTGTGAAAAAGGGAGAGGTGCACTTACTATTGGGTTGAACAAACTCCAGACACGAGGTTGTATGATTACGCACGCGCGGCTAATGTTACTATCACTGAACGCACGCGCCACCAGCACCACTCCAAAACTATAAATAAACAAATTAGCCTTGAGATGTTCACATCATTACACCCTGAGCAAAGCCTCAACGTACCTGAACTGAACCGGAAACTGAACCGGAAATGCCAGGGGGCGAGGAACTCTGAATCACCAATACACATATGCGCCGGCCAAAATAAAGGTCCTTAAATAATAGAATAGCTCCGACCTTATTGATCTGCCAAAGCCATACCCCAAGCAGGGTCAATAGGGTAGTTCACTTATCCTGCCACACACACACACACACACACGCACACACGCACACACACACACACACACACACACACACACACACACACACTGTCATTAATTTTGGGAAGACACTGTCAGTATCTGTCTACGCAAGCTCTCTGGAACTGCCTGTGCAGTAACTTTGGCAGCATCATGGAGGTCACCCCATCTGTGCTAGATCTCATGGAGGTCACCCCATCTGTGCCAGATAGTGTGGTGTCTTAATGCACATCACCTTCTAACCAATCAGAATCCAGTATTGAGACTGACCATGGTATAATACATTATGATCAACTTTGTATTCTGCTTACATGTGACTGCTCCAGAAGATATATTGTTGTATAATAATGAAATGTATTGTATTACTATTTGTTTATGTGATTACCTTTCTTGTTTCATAAAAGTGTTTGAGCAGCACTTGACTAATTACATGTTTATTGAAATGTCTTATCTTTTTGTACAAAGGACTCGGCGGTGATGAAACAGACTCTGCTTGCCTGTGAGTGGGTGGAGGAGAACAGACCCCACTTTGCTGGGAAAGTTCACTTACCACGGATCATGAGGATGAACGAGGATGATGCCTTGTTGGCCATCACAATGCAGGACCTGTTTATCAACACTATTTTTTATGAAAGTGAAATGGACGAAGAGAAAATCCGGGCTCCCTTCCTTTTCACCTTCGAGAGATTAGAGGACATGGAGTTTTTCATGCAGGAAATATACGATAAAAGAAATATTCATGTGTCTTGCCTGCACAACCCTCACCGCTAACAAGCTAATTAGTGGGGTAGATCTGTGAAAATATTGTTTTTATGTGTAGTTTTAGGTTTTGTAAAATGTTGTGTTTTTTTTTAACACATTAAAGTTTTGTGGGGAAAAAAATGTGTTCTTGAAACCGAATATACTAAAATTTAATTTTGTATCTTATTATATATATATTTTTCCTAGAGTGAAGAGTGATTTTTATGTTAGATGTACATTTTGTTAATGAAGGTGAATAGAAATAAAATAAATTCAGCAACACTTGAGGGCAGTGGAGTATGTGACTAATAAATTGTAAATTATTAACACTCCCAGTCTACTACCAATGTTCATGGAGTTGGTTGCCTTGCTACCAGTCTCAGACCACACGTGTCCTCTTGTTTTGTTCTTTAGTGTGACACGTGGCTGGGTTCAGACTACAAGACAAGTTGCTTATTACCATTTGATGAAGTCAATCACATGTGGACTGAGTCCATCCAAAATTATATTCACATATTTCCATCTAAATTATATTCACAATGATACTCTCGTTGTACATGCATTCATTTTTCTTTCATGAGGTGGAGACCCTAAGTGTACATTTAAAAGCAACAAAAGAGATAAAACAAGCAGATAGGTGATCATTTTATTTATTTATTTATTTTTATTTTTTTATCACACCTGCAAGGGTAACTCAGTTCCTATGTTTAAAAGCAAAGAGCATATTAGGAGCACACTTTATTACATTAATGAATCACATGACTGAGAAAATTCACAAATTGCTTACATAGCCTGTCACGTATCGGGAAACTCTGGACTCCACTTCACATCAGTCACTGCACTTCTCTAGTTGTCACATGACCACCTGCACCTGATTCATGTTTTGAGTAATAAGCACTCATGTGTATATATAGTCCTTGTCTGCACCATTAGCTTGTCTTTCGTTGTCTTAGACTCATGTTGTTTATGTCTCAGTGTTTTGTTTCATGCCACAGTGTTTTTTCAAGTTGTCTTAGTGTCTTTGTTTCATAGTACGTTTGCTTCAATAAAAGTCATTATCTGCACCTGCTTCTGGCTTGACCACGACTCGTGACATAGCCTTAATACAGTGGGTGGAAAAAAGAAGGTAGTCTAGTCATGCAGTTTGTCACAGAAACAGTGCAGAAAAATCATGAAATCATGAAAAATGTTAAAGAAAGATGAGGCAATATTAGCTATGCCAGCATCTCCAGTTCCATGCAAGTCTCATGGTTACTTTGACCTAACCTTGGTGCATCAACAATCAACATTTTTTTCCCCATTAGGTAAGTTTGATCTAATGAAGGGCTTGCATTGATGTTAACAGCCAGTAGGTGGCGAAATGAGCCATAGACGTGGAACTAGACTAGACCCATAGATTACTAGACTAGATCAAGAGAGGTGGAGCTAGACGTCCAGCTCCATCTATTTGGCTCTGCAGTGAGCAGTAGTGATGGGAAGTTCGGACCATTTTACTGACTCGGATCTTTGAATCTCCTTCAGCAAAATGAACAAATCTTTTTTCAAGTCATTTTTCATTTCAGCAGAATATAATTAAAATGTTACATGTTAAATTCACCAACACATCTAGTACTTATGTAAACGATCACATTTGGAATAAAAAATAAAAATATAGGCTGTTGCAGCCAAGGCCAAATTATGAGAAACAGAAATGATTAATTAATAGCTTAGCATTAGGTCTTCAGGCTATACAGTCTGTTTGTTCACCTCCCGATCCGAGTCGTTCTTTCTTTTGTCACGTCGCATTTCTCACGTCTGTTCCCCGGAAACAGAAATGATTAATTCAGCTCTCAAGTCTTCGGGTCAGAGTCGTTCGTTCACCACGTTACAGCTCCATGGGCTAAATGCAGTGTTCTCTGTTGCACGGGGAGCTGCTGTTATATAAAAGCTAGATGATAAAATAATGTAAACACCTGAGACTCAGACAGACGTTTCAGCTTCTATCACTCTGTACGGTCTGTTGTCCTCATCAGGGTCAGCTGTAAAATACACACTCATGAACACTTCAAATTAGACTCTTATTAAATGTCAGGGTTTAATTTTATGGCTGATGAACACTGTGAGGTCTTACTTCGAGCTCTGTAACATTTCACTGCCAGAATGATGGTCACCAGCACATACGGAGAGGCCGCTACTGCACTGCTGAGGAGCTTCAGTACCGACAGTGGAGCTTTTCCATCTGATAGAACAGGAGGGAAAAATACCATGGATAATAAAATAATTATAATCATACTAATAATAAATTATAATTAATCATATATAAAGCATAAAAGAACAGGCCATAGATCTAATACATACAAGTTTCATGAGTATTCAAATCAGAATCAGACCGACTTTTGGACAGTGCTGTATTGTTTAGCATGAACTGATAAGCTAGTTGATAACATTATTAACACTGCAAATACAAATATACTTAAATAATATACAGTTCTATAAAAATATAACTGCTATTTCTTTAAGTAATTAGTGATGATGCAGTGTAGACGTATGTAATAATATATAAAATCTGTTAAGAAGTGCCAACCTTTTTCACTCACCAGTAACATTTACCCAGAGTGCATCACTGTAGTGTGTGTAGTAGACTGGGTTTCCTCTACCAGCTCTGCACCTGTACTGACCCCCATCAGAGACTCAAACGGAGCTGATGTTGTAGTAGTCTGTTTCAGTCTCAGTCTCAGTGCTCTGTGTGGGTTTGATCCAGTAAAACTTCCATCCAGCAGACTGCAGCTTCAGTGTACAGGACAGAGTCACGGAGTTTCCTTTCAGTACAGCTCCTTCACGACTTGCTGTGAGTTCAGGTTTAGGTTTTTCTGCAGTTGGAGATGAAACACACAGTTCAGGATGTTAACTGCTCATGTTCTGCTGTCAGAGTGATTAACACACTAATCACTACTACAGACAAACACACTATTACTGATACACTGTAAAGACTCCTGTCATAGTGAAATTATTCATGAATATCTATCAAACTATTTTGTGGTATTTATGAAAGTAATTTAGTTTTTGTGAGAGTAGATTTAATGTGAAGTACATTGTTCTCTTATTCAAGAAAAAGTGTACAGACAAAATGTACTGCATTATGTTTGACTGTTATTTAAAACATCCTTCAATATAAAATGTTTGAACCAGCAGAATGCATTTTATTATTTCATTTTACACTTAATGCAGTAATAATAAAAGAAGAGGCATTTTGCCATTAATATTATTTATTATTGGATAGACCTGGGACATTTTCATGTTCAGCATTTTGCAGCACATTGAGTCAGCAAATAAATAAAAATCACATCTTTAGTCTTCATCGACTGCATTTCACATCATCATCTCAAAGTCCAACATCTTTACTGCATATCACACTTTGTATGCATATTGTGCAGCTCTAATCTACACAGTACTGAGTGCTGAGGTGAACCTGAGGTTAATGAGTACTGAGGAGATGATCACACTCACCTGATACAGTCAGTGTAACAGCATCACTGGTGTGTGAGGAGTGTGAGTCTCCTCTCTCTCTTCCTCTACAGGTGTATTTACCTGCATGAGATGTTTCAGCACTACTGATTCTGTACTCCTGTTCACTACTGACACCAGAACCATCTTTATTCCAGCTGTAGATCCAGTCAGAGTCCTCTTCATCCTGTATGTCACATCTGAGAGTGACAGTCTCTCCTCTGTACACCTGTTCATCAGGATTTATGGACACCACAGGTTTTGGGAGCGCTGTACAAAGATAGTAAAATATTTCCTGAAATAATTAGTATGCTTTTGATTGATTGGTTTTCATGAGTGTAGAGAGTTTAGAAGATTTTGGAGAAGAATGTAACATTACACATGTAAATGTTTTGGACAAGTTATAACCACTTGCACCAAAAAGTCCAGCGTCTTCAACAGATCCTGATTCTAATCATTCGGTATTGTGTTATATGTATTTATAGTAAAGTATTATTCAGATCTGTTTAATAAAATGAAAGGTGATTCATGACATCACATTTTATTCTGTATAATTCCATGTTTTGGTCATTGGTAAGGAAGCAGAGTGGAGCAAAAGAAAAAAAATCCTACAATTACTCGAGATCCTGATGTGATCTGGCTCCAGGTCTCTTATGTATGATTTCCAAAGTGATTAGTCAGCACTTATAGAGACGGAGCAGGTGATTTATTTACAGTGTAGCTTTAAGGCCTCTGGTATCAGACACACACTGTACATTCTTTCTATACTGATCATAATTTAATATTCTGTAGTGAGTGTTTCAGCACTAATGTCTGTGTTTCAGTTACAGTTATAAACACCATTATGAGTCTGATTAACATGAGTGCTGTGTAATTATAATTTCCATCTTTCTACTACCATGAGATTTATTATCCCTACATAACACTGATATCTGATAGTCTGTATCTCTTATAACAGAGATTCTCTTCCTGATGAACACACACTCAGCGGTACTTTAACTTTTGCTCTACTGTTCATGAATGACAGGCTTTATAAATATCTAAAATATAATAAGAAATCACTTAAAACATGCAGTGAGAGAGTAGAAAGCATGACGTACCTCTAACTGTAAGTGTAACTGGATCACTGAGCTCTGAGTCGTAGTTTCCTCTGCGTGCTTTACACTGATACACTGTTTCTCCTGCATTAGAGACTGTATCATGGAGTGTGTTGGTGTCTTCAGCTACTTGGACTCGATCTATGTACCAGAGAAAAGTCCATCCATTAGACAGCAGATTACAGTTCAGAGTAACTCTGTCTCCAGTGTAGACGTAGCGCTGAGGATTCACTCTCACAGTCGGTTTGGGTTTTTCTGCTGATATGAAATGATGATGATATTAAAGTTTTCCTCTTTACAACATAAACAAGAGTTTTATCATCTTAATCAGATTATTTGTGTCTAATAATGCATTTATATTCTCTCAATTCTGCCAAAAGCCATCTCACAGTCAGTGTGAGGGAAAAAAGGATATACACAGATTTTTTTATTTATCTTTAGCCAGTAAAGGCACTGAAACTGAATCACTAACATCCTCTGATGTGTAAATGTCTATATGAGTTACAGTTTACGTGAACATGATGTAGCTGCCGCTGAAAACATGTATGGGTCTTTTCTTTCTTTAAGCCTTTAAAGTATTTATTTGTTATGTTGTTGTTATTACAATAATGCAATGTAAATATTAATAATAATTTGCCTATGTGAGTTTTGTTTTACAAGGGTTGCAAAAATAGTGACACCTACAGGTTATACTAGTGAACTGCATTGAATTTAAGTTACTGTGGTCATGTGATTAGCCTAACTAATAGCAGTGCAAAAATGTGCATGCAGTTTTTGGTGCTACGCTGTACACGGAGTTAGATGCTAAAGAAGAGAATAATTAAACAGTAAAGCATTACAGCTACTCCTAGATTTCTGGTCGGAAGGCGCACACGGTATGTTGGTTTGTGATGTTGTGTGTTTCATGTTTGTATTGTAATGTAATAGTGCAATGATTCCTAAGGCCATTAATGCTAGTTTAATATGTGAGCAAGATGAATGAATACTCATGGACTCTTAAGAACATGCTTATGTACAATATGCTCATGTGAGAATGTGTTCTGTACTTTATTTCAGTTTTTCACGGTGTTTGACGGTGATTGATGCGCTTAAGTTGTGAAAGAATGCAATAAAAGAAACGACAAACATCAGTTGAAGCATACGTTTTAATCTGACCAGAAGAATAAGTTTGGGAGCAGCTACACAAGGACAGATAATGTACTCTGCATGGTTCTGTAGCAGCTAAACCCATACAATGATAGCTTAGTTAGCTTAGCTTGACACCAAACTAGCCTAGTCTCGTGTTAGCCAAAAAGTTTTATATTTTATGGTCTGGTAGTCCTGCAAACAATGAAAACACCTGAGGCAAGTTTTATGATAAATCCAACTTTTTATCTGATCAAGTCATACATTTGCAGGTAAATTACCACAGCCTTCAATAAAAAATAGGCTACTAGCTGAGTTGAGGTAAAGTTCTCCAGTTCTCCAGCTCAACGTTCTCAAGTTTTACTACCTGTACCACTGAGTTGGGAATTGTGAGTCATATCAAGTAGGTCCAGCAGCAAGGTTTTTACAAACAGATTATGAAAGTTTATGCAGACACTTTGAGTAGTTTTCAATTCTCATTTTATGGGGACATGAACAAAACATCATGGGAGCCTTAAGAGAACATTAGGGGAACATACTGCAAACCTATCTTTCCAAACCACATCTTTCTATTTCCATAAAGAAAACGTTGCTGGTTAACAAAAAACAAACCTTAAAAATGTATGTTCTGGGAACCAAACATTGTTAGCTGGGTATACCTGATATCATATAATCACCTGATTATACCCCTTTCCATGTATATACTGCCCCCCAGGGGTGACAGCCTCAAAATACATGCATTACACATACATTTACAAGTGCATCTAAAAAAAAATGTACATTGTGGAAAAATGTATTTTTGCCATAATTTAATATGTATATTTTATATTCATTACACATAAAGTTAAATATTTCAAGCCTTTTTTTTGTTGTTTTAATCTCGATGATTTTGGATTACAGCTCACGGAAATAAAAAATCTCAAAATATTAGAATAATGTTAATACATTATACGTTAAACGTTAATTAGAATAACTTATAATACAATAATCAAAGAAACCTGGGCTTCCAGAACACCTCAGCAGTGCCGCAGGCTGATCGCCTCCATGCCACGGCACATTGATACAGTAATTTGTGCTAAAGGATTAAAGCTCTGACCGTGTATTGAGTGCATAAATGAACATACCTTTCAGATGCTCGAATTTCTGTATTATAATTTTTTTTTCTAATATTCTAAGATACTGGATTTTTGATTCGTATTCGCCGTATTCATTGAGATTTAAAGAAAAAAAGGCTTGAAATATTTCACTTTGTGTAATGAATCTAGAAAATATGAAAGCATCACTTTTTGAATTAAATTATGGAAAAAAAAAAACTTTTCTACCATATTCATTTTTTTTTTAGATACACCTGTGTCTACAATGCCTCCTACACACCGACCCCATAATTGCTGGTGTGCAACTACAATCCATTAAATTATCAAAGGAGCCGGAATATGTATGTGTATGTCCACTTTAGAGATCAATCCTCAGTGTCTTCTAAAAACAGGTAGATTTTAATCACAGGTCTGTCCAGTAATCCTGTTTTAGTTTTGAGTTGTGCAGTTCGTACTAGTCCTCTACTCTCAGGATATGTTTGAGTTATTTCATCAATTAGCCAAGATCTCCATGGAGCTGCTGGATCCATGATGATCACAATATCACCAACAGCAAAGCTTCTGTGTGGTTTCGTCCACTTCTGATATTCCTGGAGCAGTGGAAGGAATTCTCTGACCCACCTTTTCCAAAAAGATCAGACAAGTATTGGACTTGTCGCTCTTTACGTGTTTATGTACCGATCACTGTCTTTAAAAAGCCTTGGTGGAAGAGGTGGTTTTGATCTCAGCTATAAAATGTGATTGGGCGTAAGAGCTTCCAAGTTGTTTAAATCATCAGAAGCTTTGTGATGGGGAGGTCATTAAGAATAGCTTCAATTTCACAAAGGATGGTGTGAAAATTCTCATCATCCAACGATTGTTGTTGGAGAGTGGAGTACAGGACCTTCTTTACCAGTGTTGGCTCGAATTTAGCCTATTACCCAAAAACATTTAAAACTCAACTTAGAAGCCAATACTCACATCTACCTCTGAGCCCAGTGGGAGATAGAAAAAACACACCAGCCGTGAGTGAGAAGAAGCAAGGGTCGAGCTTTATTGTTCCATTCCACCACACGAGATCCACACCGATGAGAATTCTCAAAAGTGATCCCAATACCCTGAGCTTAAGCTCCAGTATTTATACTGTATTTACACACTAGATAACCCATAGGTTTCCAGAAAAGGCCTATTTCACTTACCCATAGAATTGAAACCAGGGGTTTTACTTTACACATAAAATCAGAACCCAGGCATTTCCAACAACCCAGGACACAAAAACCCAGAGTTTCTATTTACCTAGGTTTTCAAAAACCAGGATTCCCATTTACCTAGGTTTTCAAAAACCAGGGTTCTCTTTTACCTAGGTTTTCAAAAACCAGGATTCTCATCTCCCTAGGTTAAAAAAATGACGTAAGCAAGACGACTAAACAACCGGGAGGGACCTTGGTCTTATCGTTATCTCGAGGGGGGGCAGCCACCCTTATAACTGGCTTTCTTCATGGTTCTCTAAAAATTAAGGCTTTCCTTGCGAGACGAGAATCTTCACCATCTGAATCATGAGTAAGTTATATTTTCCTTTTTTTCCTGTATTTCTCGTTTATAATTTATTTTCATATTTGCACTATATTTCTTAGTTTATATATATTTATACTACTTGAAAAGCGGTTTACTGTACTTCCAACTTCTTAAATATCATTACAGTTCTACTGTCCTGCATATCCTACAATTCTGCTTTTTATAGAGTTTCTCTATTACTATAAGATTCTATTAAAGTTATTCATGTGTGTGTATGAGGAAGAGAGTGTGTGTGTATGTATGTTTTTAGCACTCCTCAGCTCGTAAACTTCTTTTTGACTTTTTTACTATTACTGCTCTTAAATTGCTCGTAATTCCAATCCGCCTAATCCCGCTTCTATGTGTCTAGGTGCCGGTGCCCGTCGTCAGTCCCCTCTCTCTCCGTTACTGGACCTGGATCAGGGTTTGGACCTGGATCTGGACACTCATTACCAGCTTGTGCATCTCACTGCTGATATCATGATGCTGATGGATGATGGAGAAGACAACATCATCCTCGGATTGGAAGCTAGAGGGGGGTTCTGGTTCTGACTGTGTAGAGGCGTCAACACGCACGTTCGTGGGGCAGATTCTGTACCGAAGAAGAGGGGGGAATCCCGGGTCTCTATTCTTAGGGGGGTGCTGCGAAGATAGTTAAGTAGCATCATGATATCAGCTGTGAGATGCATAAGCTGGTAATGAGTGTCCAGATCCAGATCCAGATCCAGGTCCAGTAACGGAGAGAGAGGGGACTGACGACGGGCACCGGCACCTAGACATACAGAAGCGGTTTTAGTCAGAGGTGGATAGAGTGGTGAAACACTTTAAAGATCTTTATGGGTTGTTAGTCAAAAAGTCGAAAGAAGTGTACGAGCTGAGGAGTGCTAAAAACACACACACACACACACACACACTCGTACAGTCAAGGGCGGGCAAGTAGACACAACATACATACACACACACACTCTCTTCCTCATACACACACATGAATAACTTTAATAGAATCTTATAGTAATAGAGAAACTCTATAAAAAGCAGAATTGTAGGATATGCAGGACAGTAGAACTGTAATGATATTTAAGAAGTTGGAAGTACAGTAAACCGCTTTTCAAGTAGTATAAATATATATAAACTAAGAAATATAGTGCAAATATGAAAATAAATTATAGACGAGAAATACAGGAAAAATAGAAAAATATAACTTACTCATGATTCAGATGGTGAAGATTCTCGTCTCGCAAGGAAAGCCTTAATTTTTAGAGAACCATGAAGAGAGCCAGTTATAAGGGTGGCTGGGTCAAACTGCCCCCCCCCCCCCCCCCACCCCCCCCCCCCCCCCCCCCCCCGAGATAACGATAAGACCAAGGTCCCTCCAGGGTGTTTAGTCGTCTTGTCTACGTCATTTTATTTCCCTAGGTAATTGAGAATCCTGGTTTCTGACCACCTAAGGTAAATGAGAATACTGGTTTCTGATTCTCTGTGTAATTCAAAACTCTGGGTTTTTATTTTCTGGGTTATTAGAAATGCCTGGGTTCTGATTCTATGTGTAAGTGAAATAGGCCTTTTCTGGAAACATATGGGTTATCTAGTGTGTAAATACAGTATAAATACTGGAGCTTAAGCTCAGGGTATTGGGATCACTTCTGAGAATTCTCATCGGAGTGGATCTCGTGTGGTGGATTGGAATAATAAAGCTGGACCCTTGCTTCTTCTCACTCACGGCTGGTGTATTTTTTCTATCTCCAACTGGGCTCAGAGGTAGATGTGAGTATTGGCTTCTAAGTTGAGTTTTAAATGTTTTTGGGTAATAGGCTAAATTTGAGCCAACACCAGCATGACCTAGTTTTTATGAACATGTGGCCACATGAATTTGGATACATGGTGTTCCTTTGACAAGATAACAGGACGTTTCATCTCTTCTGGCATCGCTGCTCTACTAAGTCCTCCACCAACTTTGAGCACACCATCCATCAACACTGGATGAAGGTTATGAATATCACAGCTGCTCTTTACTCCAGATCTTCCAGATCAGATGTAGTGATGTGATGCTGAAATTACTAAATATTGGTGTGAGGAAGAGATTAACACACACACACACACACACACACACACACACACCTGACACAGTGAGTGTAACAGTGTTGCTGGTCTCTGAGGTCTGAGAGTCGCTTCTTCTCCGTCCGCTGCAGGTGTATTTAGCGCTGAGAGACTCTACAGGAGTGAATGAATATTTCCTGTTCTCAGTGTAGAAGGATATTTGGACACCATCTTTATACCAGTTGTACATCCACTCAGTGTCTGCATGTCCTCGTATTTCACATGTGAAAGTGACTTCCTGTCCACTGAATATCTGTCCATCAGGCTGCAGAGTCAGAATGGCTTTTGGTCTCTCTGTACAGTTACAACAAATACATCAAATCAGTCAAACACACCCTTCTCTGACCATCTGATATTTAATCAGTGTGTTTTGTAATGATTATGTGCATCAGTGCATGTTACAGGAGTGTAAGATCAGACATGTACCTATCACTGAGAGAGTCACTTCATTACTCCATGGCGTTGACCGTCGATAAATAGACCCGTAACAGCTGTATTTGTGACTCTGATCTACATTTATAGTGTAGTAATTTTCAGCAGAACTGTGACTATAACCACCATCTTTGTACCAGTAGTACGGTCCACTCCATCCTGAAATCCTACATGTGAGTGTAACCGTCTCTCCTCTGAATATTTGAGGTGAATTCGGTTCCACAGACAGAACTGGTTTAAACACTGCTGGAAAAGTCAAAAAGCAAACACACACTGTCAATGTAAACAACTTACATTCTGCATGACAATGTACAAACAATCTTCTCCACCTTAATACAAATCCAACATGTACACAACATAGGCAATAAAATATGTATAAATCACCTTGAGCTTGTCCGACTCGGATAAGTGAAATAAGCACTAAAAAGGGAAGAGGAACAGAGAATATGATGTAACGCTGACTTGTTTCTTTTCTTTAAGAAGGCAAATAAGAACAATGTCATATACTGCAACAAAATCTGTATTTAGTTTAACTTCAGCTATAAGAAATGCAATATATCGACCTGTTTCAGTAATGAATGGAGTTTAGAAAAAGCTATTTTCTCTCAGGTCACTATGCTGCTCATTACTGTCTCATGTTTAATCTGATCCACATCTGCTAATCTGAAGCTGGATTACACACTTCCTTCGCTGTGTATCACATGAGAAAGGCGCTCCTGTGCACTAGAGCTGTGGTGTAATACATACAGCCTGCAGGATGATGTCATATATCAGGAAAAACCTGAGCTCAGTAGCACATACAGGATAATGAACACACACAGGTTAATGAACACACACAGGTTAATGAACACACACAGGTTAATGAACACACACAGGATAATGAACACACACAGGATAATGAACACACACAGGTTAATGAACACACACAGGATAATGAACACACACAGGTTAATGAACACACACTGGTTAATGAACACACAGGTTAATGAACACACACTAGTTAATGAACACACACAGGCTAATGAACACACACAGGCTAATGAACACACACAGTTTAGGATGATTAATGTAAATTGTTATTTTGTCTTCTGGGAAACATGCAAGTATCTTATTTAGCATCTGAAGGGCAGTACTAAATGGAAAAAATAAGATCTTTAAATAAATAAACAATTTAAACTGATCACCCTGTTCAAAAGTTTACACCCCCCTGAATCTTAATGTATCGTGTCACCTTCTCGAGCATCAGTGAGTGTTTTGCACCTTATGTAATAGCTGTGTACGAGTCCCTCAGTCGTCCTCAGTGTGAAAAGACAGATCTGAACATCATATAGCCTGTGTTGGAAAGGGCTAAAATATGCAGAAGGTGCTGGAAAAGCAAAGAATGTGCAGGACCTGGAGGATTTTTCTGAAGAACAGGGGGCAGTTTAACTGCTCAGGGGTTAGTGTTAAGGTTAGAACATCCAGTACATAGTATATCTAATCTAATGTCATTACACCACAGGCTGCAGTGAGGACACATCCAATTAACAGCAATCCATATAAACTATGCTGAAAACAGCAGGCCAAGTTATTTTTATTGCTGCAGACTGAAGACATTTGGGTTTGAGATCAAAAGATGAAAAGGAGAAGAGAGGTTAGAATTTCAGCTTCTGTTTCCTGGTATTTATATGTAGATGTGTTAAATGACATAGTGTGGAACAATTCCTTGTCCACTATACAGTACAGATATAACACGAGTTAAGAATTTTTGGCAAAAATATACTCACGCTACTTCAGCCGAGTCCTCATTCAGGTTCAAAATATCACACAGAATCAGTGAGTGAAAAGCAAAGGTCCAATTTTATTCAGCCCAATACATGAGATCCAAACCATTTGAGACATCCCAAAGAGTGATCTAACTAGCATGGAGCGGGGCTCCCCCTTTTATACAATTTTCTATGAGCCTCCACCCCCTTGTTTCTATTTCCCAATACCAATATGTCTGGCAATTTTTACCTCCCGTTCCCCTTATGTCCGTATTTGTACAGGTTCTAATGACCCTTATGTTTCATCAGTGCCCCGTCTCAACAACTCTTATAATCGTATTTTATCTATTTCCCTAACCCCTTGGGTTCCTGTTTTAGCCTTTTCTCAAGCCCCTTAGGTTCGACCCAGCCTGGTTTGGGTTTTTTAAAACCGTACTTCCTGTTTTGTTCATCACTTGGCTTCTGGTCGTTGGACAAAGAGGGTCTCTGTTACTTTATTTTTGGATATTTTTCCCACTAATTTGAACATGGGTGAGTGTTTTAGATTATTTACTCTTGTCTGTGACTGTTCATGTTTTACTGCTCTTTTATACGTCTTTTTCCCTCTCCTTCTGTGTGTGTGTGTGTGTGTGTGTGTGTGTGTGTATGTATAGATCTATAGATAGCTCTCTGCTTTTGCCTCATTCCTTTCCTTTCTTGGTGGCCCATTTGCAACTTAGTGGTGCATGTTATTTTGGCTACCTGTGACCAGGTGCATATGGTGAATGCCCCCCTTTTCATACCTGTTGGTATGCAGCTCACAACGCGGGACTTGGTTTCCTATTCGCTGCCCTGGAGAGACTGGAGGGCTTTGATCTCAACACTAGATACCAGCTGTCTCACATATTTGCAGACCTCGCTCTTTTGGTTGACGTCCTACGCACTCCATCTATAACGTCTAACGTCCTGTGGTTATTTTCTTACTTTCCTTATTCAATATACTAAATTATTTGCAACATTCCCTCCTCTGAGGCTTTTGGGGAAGCCTCACCTCATAGTTCAAAGGATACCTATGTATGAATTGGCTTTGGGGCACCTTTCGTCCATCTTGGGTTAGTTGCCGAAGGGTCAGTTTTACAAAGCCGTACTGCCCCTGTCCATACACCTCCTCCTCCCCTGAATCACTATCCTCACTATCTGAATCTCTTGCATTTATTACTTCCACACTACAGTTATCGAGATAGGTTTTTAATAGGTCTTGATGTGCCTGAGACTTTCTAGTGCAATGTGGTGTGAGGCTTCATAGTAAATAGGCAACTAGAGAATCGGTGATAATACGCCCCTTCTCCGTTGCCCTGTCATCAGGTATACGTAGCTCGTCATGCTTTTCCTCATTTTTAGTATGCTCGGTAATCACTACTAAATACGGATTATTCTACTACACTTCCTTCTACTACACTTGCCAACATGCTTACTGATTATATAAGGTTGCTGAGAACTACCACTACTGTTACAAGGGTTACATTCATATACAAAGTGAGAAACGTATTTCCCTAGTTTTGTCAGCAAGGTTCTTGTGACCTACAGCCTTGTATCCTTCGTGTCTCGTTTTAGTATCTCATATTCTTCTGCGTGCTGCGTGTATTCAGGGGTGGGCCAAAAAACGTTACACAAGGAAAAATTCCCACCCTGCCAGCCTTTGTTAGTGCTCGACAGTGTTTATGACCAAACGAGTGCCTGAATACACTGGTTACTGTCCTTACTGTCCTCAGGGTCTATTGTTTAGCTCTTCTTATATACTGATGGTCTGATGGTCTTCAACCCAGGTGCTTTATGCACCGTTGAGGGCCACCCTTAGGGAGAGGTTAGGCTAGCACTTACACCTAGGGCATGGCTCATCCCATCTTCTTCTGATTCTTTCTGTAGTGCTTGATATTTTATGGAAGGGTCCGATGGATTTATCAGTGGTCCTTTTCTCAATCAGGTTTCTTATAGTTGATCAATTCTTTGGATATTTATGTACAAACACAGCCTTTCGTACTTTTTGGTTCTGCACAGACCATTGTCGTACTGTCACTGTTATGTATCCCCACAGGTGTTAGTCCCCCTCGTCTACGCCCAAACCCTCCTCTGTGGGTTCAATCTGTACGATAGCTTGTTCCGGGGTAGTTTTCAATGATTCCAGGACGGTTTTGTGTTCTCGCACAGTACTGCCGGAGCTATGCAAGTAAAACGTGCAGGGTAACCGCAAAATTGAATGGAGTGCGCTGGAGTCAGGTTGTCCCGGGCTGGTATACCAAAATACAGTCATGATGTGAAATACCTGCTTTTTCTCGGATAGGTCTCTTCCGACCTCTACCTTGTATAGCAGGAACTGTATGCAATCACTGTCTTCTTATTCGTAATGTACTTGTAATCGTCCTACTGTGTCACTTGTAGTTGTCCTACACAACGTCTTCCGCCTCCCGTGTCTCGTTGTCGTTTTCAATGGTGGATGCTGCTTCATCTGCATTTGAAGTCACATCAGGAGCCGTACCAGTCGCAGCCAGATCAGTCACAATACTCGCAGCTGCATGTTCGTCCCTCGCTAGCTGTCGGAGGATTACTCTAATGAAGCCATAATTCCTTCGCTCATCCTTGTATTCAAAAGGGTCCCTTACAGTAACCACTTCTACACTACACTGATCAGGATAGGAGCTGAGGAGGGTTTGTAGACCTGGTGGGAGACGTGCTAGCGGTGTGCGCCCCGGGGCTTCATAGTAGATTGGCAGCTGGAGAATGGGCCTTATGGCCCCCTATGTCACGTCTACTTTGCGTCGGACCCATGTAGATGTACCTAGCCATAACTCTTAACCCTTAACTTCTCCTTTCAACTATATATATATGTTATTTCGAATCTAACTACCTTGATTATACGTTTGTTTGCCTACATCGATTATAAGTGTGATTAACTGAGTTCCCCTAATCATTTATTACTACTACTACTGCCGTTGCTAGGCTAAGTATGAGTGACCACTACAGTAACTACTTGATTGGATCTACACGTCCCTATCTTTTTCAGCTAGGCCTGTCAGCCCACAGTTTTGTATTTGTCGGGACCTGCAGAGTCTTGCTTCCAGGAGAGCCACGGCGGGAGGCGGAGACTAGACCCAAAGCCGGAGTTAGCCGCTTGCTCTGCTTGGAAGGCCTGTAGTTGACCCAGGACCTTGGAGAGAGCACCCTCAGAACCCGTGTGCAAAGGGATCGCAGCACAGCACTCGGGACCAATCATTGCACAGACACCCTCCTCAGGGGCACGCATCTGGTCCAGGACAAAACTGTTCTGAGCAGCCATAAGGGAGGTGGCATGGAGCTGATCACGGACCAGTCCGAAAGCACTCACCGAGTAGTTAATGAAGCGTTGCTCGTTGTACCACATGTAATTAATCCACGCCACGTTGCGGTTGATCTACACGGCCGGGAGCAAAATAAATGTTACACCACTGCCAACGGCCTCCATGGCTCTGTAGCGAGCAGGAACGCCAACGAGGGGTGCCCCCAAAGTCAAGATGGATGGTCTCATCAGTGGCCCAGTCAGAATAGCTCACTGCACCAGCGTCACGGACATACTGAGTCCACAGGGCCACATCGCAGCATGAACGGGACCGGCTGGATGACGGTTGGTCAGCCACCAACAAAACACGGGTCTTACTGTCCAGCCTAACCGGGGCGCAGCACCCCTGCCATTCCGCAGGCAAAGTCTGGCGTATACGTTGGCCCCCACAAAACCAGAAAACTTCTGCAAGGGGAACTGTACCAACACTAAGATCAGGTAGGGGAATTGTCACACTGGGGGTGCATGTGGATGAATCACAGACAGTGAGGGTCTCAGTTTGCAAATCATTAGCGAACAGGGAGACATTACATCGGGCAGACACGTTTCCCACAGGATACATGCCAACAGAGGAGCAGAGGCAAATGGGAAAGAACAAGGGCAGAGACGGTTGGACACGGACAAAAGTCAACACTTGAGTGGAAACAGGGTGAAACAGGCATGAGGAGCTTGCATTGTACATACACGATGGGCCAAAGTCAGCAGAAAGGACTCCAAGAAGGCACACAGTAGGACACAAAAAATCAACAGAATAGGGGGTGGTGAGGCATTCCGTGAGGTTCCCCATAGGCAGCATAAAATGGGGGGTGAGGCTACGATCATGAAATACGAGACACGAGCGATCCGTCACAGATCGAGCAGTATGGACCATCCATGCCAGATACATGTCACTCTGCTCCTCCGTAAGCGAGGTGTTATCGGTGGAGATTGAATAGCGTTGTAATTTCATTAATTTATGTGCGATAGGAGTTGACATTGGGGCAATGAGGAGGGGGTGGAGAGCCCGGGATGCGAAAGGTGAACCTGTACTATCATGGTAAGAACACGCTGTAGTCGAGCAAAGGAACGGTAGCCACAGGGGGCCAATAGTGGGCAGCTCAAAGAAGCACCTACTCATCCGTGCCATACCAGTAATTCTAAGATGTCCCACGCGAATCTCCGCTGATCAAGCTCGGGAGAAAGTGAATGAGGCCAAATGGGGACTTCTGCCAATCAGGGACTCTTCATCGGCAAGTTTAAGGAGAGCTAACGCGCACATCGAGCTATGTGAACCCACATTTAAGCCAGGGACAGTACAGGATCGAACATGCCTAATACAGGGATAGGGGGCTGTGCGGGAAGTAGCAACCAATCGTGGGTGAATTATATAGGAATCCAGGGCATTATTGAAGGTATGAATAGTCCTTCTAAACATCAGGTCGTAGAAAAAGAAAAAGAATGATATTAGCCCTGCTGCAAAAATCACCCTACCTCCATATGCGCTACTATTCTGCGGAGCTCGTGCCACCAGTCCCCTTCGGAACTGGTGGTAGGGGAGTGTGCAAGGATTCATGTGGAGACTGAAGCTCAGGAGTAAGCCCAGGTAAGCTCAACTGTGCTTCAAGGGACTGCAGCATATCCAAGTCAATTAGGCTCAGAGGCAAAGCGGGGTCGTCAACGTCCTGACAGAGAGTGGCAAGCGTAGACAGAAAATCCTCCTCCGGTGGGGTTACAAATTCCTGCGGGCTGGTAGCTACGACACCCGTCTCTTCTACTCGGGGCGAGAGAACAAGGTCCATATCATAGTAAGGAGTGGAGAGAAGCAGAGGGGCTAGCCGTTTGGGCTACTGGCATCAGACTGAGACAGTTTATCTAGTTTTTCCACAGCCCGCCGCTTAGTCTGGGCTTGAGTGCTGTAGGCAGGGTTCAGGGATGCCTGTCACTATCGGTGAACACCACTGTCTCAGTGGGCTGCCTTGTACTGACTAGGCCTGAGGTCGACGGTTGTTCGTCGGTAGTGTCTTGCAGTAGCGGTCCCTTACCTGGTTCGGCGCAGCTGCAGTGGTTCAAGTGATACCAGTAATTCCTCCCCTGAACTTTCACAGCCGCAGGGGTTGCAGCGACCACGGTGAAGGGTCCTTCCCGGCGTCCCGCGTGGGGGCTCTTCCTCTTGAAGATATGAATGTATACCTGGTCCCCGGGTGCCACTAGACGCACGTCCTCCCGTACCTCGTTCTCTCCATGGACTGCCTCACGAACCTGTGAATACAAATGTCTATGGATTTGGGTGAGGGTTCGCACATAATCCTGCATTTCGTCCTCCAATTGTGCCAAAGACGGCCCTGTGTATGGACCTCGGGTGAACACTATGGCCATTGGGCGCCCAGTAAGCATTTCATGAGGAGTCAAGTGCGTCATACGATTGGTCTGTGAACGCATCTTCATCAATGCCATTGGTAAGGCTTGGACCCAGTTTAGGCGAAAGCTCTCGCATATTTTTGCCAGTTTACATAGTAGGGTACCGTTCTCCTGTTCCACCATGCCCTGGGATTGAGGATGATATACACAACCTAGCTTATGATCTGGGGCTATACACAACCCTTCTATGCTGTGCCACAATCCAGTACCCGCCTCTTTGTTCACCCCCTGTTTTATCCACATCGATATTTCAGCCACCCCTGCGGTGTTCTGCAGCTCCACTAAGTGGGCCACATTGTCTTCCTGTGAATGCCGCAGCTGACTCTCCTCGGGCTGAGTTAGGGCCATCATCTGCGCAGGCTCTACGGCAGCTTTCTTTGCTGCCTCATCCGCCAGTGCGTTCCCTTTAGTGATAAAGGAATCATCAGTCTTATGTGCCCTGTATTTCACTACAGCTAATTTTTTGGGCAATGTCATAGGATATAGTAAATCTGAAATCGCTTCCCCGTGGGTCACGGCAGACCCATCTGCCCGCTGGAATCCCCTTTGAGCCCAGATTGGTCCAAACACATGGCAGACTCCATGAGCATAGGCCGAGTCCGTATACACAGTGCAACTATCATTACGGCCCAACTTACATGCAGCTGTCAACGCCCGTAGTTCAGCTAGCTGGGCCGAGCAGGGTTGGGGAAGGGGAACACTCATCACCACCTCAAACGTCGCCGGGTTTCGTCGTGCTTCTACTACTGCCAACCCAGCCTTATTGCCCATATCGGTACGATAACAGGAACTGTCCACAAAATACGTATGCTTAGCATTATCAATAGGGCAGTTCTCCAAATCCGAACGCACTTTCAAAAATTTCTCTGATTCCGCTACGCACTCATGGGGTACACCATCTATCGGGGTTACCAGTTTATCGGCCGGATTCACCGTGGTGCACCGTTCTATAGTGAGCTCTGGGGCTGACAGAATGGAGTCATACCCTGTTCGACAGGAGTTCGTTAGGAGCGCATGCAGTGCATGGGTCGTATATAATGTAACTGGGTGACCCATGGTGATTGAGGACGCTTTGTGATATGCAAATGTGGCCGCTACCAAAGAACGATAACAGAGTGGCATCCTCTTTTCTATGCTATCGAGAGCCATGCTATAATAGACGATGGCCTGTTTCCCCATGCCTTGTCACTGTCGAGTTAAGACGGCCGACGCGTACCCCTTTTTTTCGGATATATAGAGGTGAAATAGTTTGCTATAGTCTGGGTTAGCCAATGCAGGAGCAGTCATTAAGGCCGTTTTAATATCTGCGAGTGCGGCTAGAGCTTCAAGAGTCCAGACAAGGGGGGGATTTGGCTGTGATGGGTCTGCTGCCTTAATCATGTCCCGTAATGGTTGAACCCTTAGCGCGAACTATACTATTTCTGCTAGGGCAACCTTGCATTCTCTTTTACCCTAATCCGAGCTAGGTCGGCGTATTTAACAAGCCCTACGTCGGTCGGATGTTTTGTCCATAGCTGTTCTGGAACAGTTTTCAGTATTTCCTCATTGTCCTGATCTTTTGCTGCCTTAACTGCCATTTGCAAACCACTTCGGTCCGTGCTCGTGCATATGCAGACACTAGTGGCCACGGCGGTGTCAACTGCCGTTATTGAGATTCACACAAACTTTCCATCAGGCGATTTGTGCAAAGATGGATTGGTAGCTGGTTTCCACTCTTTTACTTCTTTCGCCTGCCTTATCATTGGCCCTACATCTTCCGGTTCAAGGCCTTTGGTGACCATGAGTGTGACATGGGGCGCCGTCCCTTCCAGCTGATACCAGTTTGTGATTCCCTCTGGGAGCTTGATCATAGCCGCCATTCCCTGTGGGCTGCTTATTAAATCCATGGTTTTAATGTCTGTTACTTGTTCCTGTTCCATGTCTTCCCAAAGCTGAGCATATTCCTGGTCTCGTCCACCATCATCATATTTAATAGTGCAATGTAAAGGGGCCTCCACCTCTGTGCAATCGGGCCACATGTACTGTAACCATGGTTTCCATTCTGCATATCTCTGCCAGAGTTCCGAGTTAGATGGATCGGACATCTCCAACCAGTATACCATCCTCACATTACGGGCGGTGCTAGGTGGTTCGTGCAACAGTAGGTATTGTGTGGATATTGATTTAGGGAATGTCACCCAAATCCCAGTCACCTCGCACTGTATCTGAGCTCCCAGCTTACACAGGGCATCACGTCCCAGTAGGTTAACAGGCACTCCTGGCAAATATAACAGGGGTGCTTGTATTGTCACGCCATCCAGAGTTAGTTCTTGAGGCTCAGTGAATCGTAAGGTCTGTATTTTTCCTGAGAAGCCCATAGTTTGTATTGCCTTACAGGTGAGAGGGAGCTGTGAACCTTCTTTCCCTATGCTTGAATATGTAGCTCCAGTGTCGATCATAAAGGGCGCTCGCAAGGTGTTTCCGATCGTCACTGTAACAGTTGGCTCTTGTTCTGGGTGCAGTGTGGTGACGGACTGCATCAGCTCCCCCCCGGGCTTCTCTAGGCCTCCTCAACTCTGGCTGGGTCCCGGCTCCCCATAGGGGCCATACATGGGGCCACCTGGGGGTACTGGGGGTAGCGGTTGCCACTGAGGTGGCATTCCATAGCTCTCCGGCGCTCTCAGTCCAAGCACCTGACCTCTTCTTTCGGCCCTATCCACGTGGTCTCCCCAAGTTGGTCGTGGGACACGTGGACAATTTCTCCTGAAGTGGCTAGGGTCGCTGCATCCCCAACACCCTTCAGCTGCCATATTTGGTCTTTGCAGAACTCGACCCCGTCCGTATCCTTGTCCCCTCCCCCAGGCGGGTGGCGTCCCCGGGTACATGGGGGCCCTCATTTGATATATGTAATCCATCTGGGCGGCGTGCAACATAGTATTTATGTGTGGGACTTGCGGTTGTGGGTGGGCCTGGTATCCACTGGCCAGCAGCAAAGGGTCAGCTGCCGTTTGTGAATGGGGCACCATTAATGACGCTTGTTTAATGTGTTCCGTCCTCCATTCCTTCTCTTCCTGTTTAGTCCTGGTCAGTTCGCCGAGCTGTGCTTTACAGAGTTGGCTCATTAGGGTTTCAGTGGCATCTTTAGCTTCTTTTTTCAGCTTTCTGTGTTGCTCCACGTGATGGGTCACATGTGCCAGAAATGAAGCCCATTCCATTGCGTTGAGCCCCACCACTTCCTCTGTCTTCTGCTGCACTTCCCCAGGCAGAGCCTTCTTCAATAGCAGTTTGAACAGTCCCACACTTGCCACCGAATCATCCCATTTGGCACCCGTTTCATCCCTCCATTTGTCTTGAAACTCTTGTATGAAGGTTATCACGTTTTCTTCGTCTTTCAGTTTTATATTTTCGAGCTTCCCAGGGTCCATCTTAGCCAGAAACATGCTCCTCACTGCATCCCATATTTCAGTGGTGCCTCCAACGGGGGGTGGCCCTTGAGTCCTCTTCCTCACTGACGTCCTGTTCAACTTTTCCTTCATCATCTGTTTCAGTCCCCTCACTCTCAGTCCCTCCTTGTTCGTCCAGATCCATGTCTGAATTCACTTGCTTCATCTTCTGCTGGTGGTATATTAGGCTGTTTGAGTCCTTACTCAGGCTCTTCACATGTTTTCCTACTGTCTGGTTCAGTGCTCTTCTCGACCTCTGTGATTTTGATTCTCCCAATTTACCGTCCTCCAGCTGTCGAATCCTGCCCTCCGAAAGGCTTTCGCTCTCGACCGGGGTTCTATCCTCGTATCCGGCAGCTCCTTCTTCCATTTTGGTAGGTTCTCCATCCTCCCGCATGTGATGCCCCATTCTTTGGTATCCGCTGAATGTACCCTGAATGTCCACCTCGGTCCTCCAGTTCTTGCATCATGTAGAGCCTGGCAGGTGGGGGCACTTCTGACAGGTCTCACACAGGGCGGTACTGAGGGTTATATGGGGGCGGGGCCTCGGCCCGTTCTTTCTGAATGGCCTCTTATATCTTTTTTTCTAGGCTTGCTTCCCTTTCTTCTTTCTTCCGTACCACTGCCTCTGCTCGTTCTCTCTGCCGTCTATCCTTCTCCTTCTCCTCCTTCCCTGGGTTCACAAACCAGTCCACTATCTTCTCTGTCTTCACACCTTTCTCCCTCACTCTCAAGCCTTTTTTCTGTTCATTCCATACAGCTAATCTCTCTTTCATTATCTGGCATAGCTGTTCATATAGAGTACCTTCCTCGGGCCATTTCCACTCACCACTAGTCTTCTCACTCCATTTTTTACAATAATGCCTAATGGCTTTCTCATCTGTACAGAGTTTGCTTATCACCCTCTCTATCGGGCTCATCCCTTTCTTACATTCGACCATAACTCTACTGCAGGTCGTGTCTCACACCTCTCAGCCCTTAGAGTCTTTTGTACATGCCCCCCCCTAAAACCCTACGTTATCCCTCACAGCCAAATGTTTTCCTCCTACCTTGTCCTGTTGTTCCGGCCTGCTTAACCTATCTCGTACTCGTTTATCCCCTTCCGTCCGTACTCGGTCCAGCTTCCCTAGGGACTCACAAACACTCAGAGTACATACATATCAATGCACACAATTGTGGTCTCAGAGTATAAAGCACTTTCACAACAGCTCCGTATGTATGAAGCGTACAGTCATATAAATTAAATGCAACTTTCTCCGAAACTAATTTTCAAAGCTTATCCAACACACTTATCTCCTTAAATATGGAGCTCATGTTCAGAGCACTAATTAATACATTTTTCCCTGTCTCCAAAACTAAGTTTCAGAGCTTATCGCACATGCATGCATGCTCTCACACCACACTCGTATTATAAGCACACACATTTGTTATTACACATTCATACACCGGGCACGCTGGGTCCATTCCCTAAGTTGCGTGACACGGACCTGGGCCCAGGATTTATACCCCTCTCTATCCAGACCTGGACTCAATCCAGCGGTATTAGTGGTCCCCCACCAATGCAGCCGCCACCTCTAGTAGCCGGTATCTGGGGTTTGAGGCCTCATATCCACCTGCTTCCTATCCAGCCCTGGAATTTTTAACCAGTGGTCTTGCAGGACTTTCACTCACACAAGACATACAATTTCATTAAACAGTCTTATGAACCTTATTCATAGCCCTTACACAATTACAATCGGTTCACACTTCTCTTACATCTTCTCACTCACTCAAGGTTCTTTTGGAGACCAACTTTAGTCTTTCTTCCCACCCCGGGGGCTTCCCAATCGTAACAACAGACCACTAAGACAGAGCTTTGAAATAACAGGCATCTGCAATGCCTTCTTTCTACATGGCTTATCTGTTGCTTGGAGAGTAAAGTCCCATGGGAGAGATTACAGACATATAGATCTTAACCCAGTCTCATCTGGGGTGCCAAATGCTGGCCCAAATTTAGCCTATTACCCAAAGACACTTAAAATTCAACATAGAAGCAAATACTCACATCTGTGAACCCAGTTGGAGATAGAAAAAAAAGACACAAGCCGTGAGTGAGAAGAAGCAAGGGTCCAGATTTATTGATTCCGGCCCACCACACAAGATCCACACCGATGAGAATTCTCAGAAGCGATCTGACACCTGGAGCTCAAGCTCCAGTATTTATACTGTATTTACAGAGTAGATAACCAATATATCTTAGAAAGACTATGATATCAATACCAATAGGGTTAAAAAGAGCTCATCTACATTACCATGGTGTTTAAAAAGAGGCTTATCAAATTTACCATTATGTTTTGAACGAGGACTTTCTGACTACCATTAGGATTGAAAGTGGGAGCGAGACAAAACAATTTTAGAGAGACCTTGGTCTCACTTTTATCTCGCGGGGGCAGCTTGACTCAGCTACCCTTCTAAATTGCTCCTCATGGTTTCTCTTAAAATTAAGGCCGCCGTCTACACCACACCTGACCCTTCCTCGCGAGACAAGAATCTTCACCATCTGAATTATGAGTAAGTTTCTTTGACATTTTTCTGTATTTCTGGTTTATAATTTACTTTCATATTTGCTCAATAGCTCTATTTTATATATGGTTATACTGCTTGCAAATGGTTTACTGTACTCCCTACTTCATAATATCATTATATTATCCTTCTAATATCCTACATATCCTACTACTCTTTATATTACCCTTATAATATCTTAATACTCCTTTTTATTATTCTTATAAAGATATAATTTTATGTGTGTGTGTGTGTGTGTGTGTGTGTGTGTGTGTGAGAGAGAGAGAGAGAGAGAGAGAGAGAGAGAGAGAGAGAGGGAGACAGAGAGAGTGTGTGTGTGTGTGTGTTCATGTCATTTTTATCCACAACAAAACCTACAAATATAGTCATTTGTGTGAACGCATATTGCTGATTATTGCCTTTTATTCACTTAAGTTGATGATGTTTGTGGTCACAGTTTCATTCGCTGATCCTTCATATCAGATTCGACAGACCAATATTGAGTAGCGTACATCTTGGATAAGTTTCCTACATTAAAGTTTTACACCTACAGCACACATTACAGACATTGATAAACAAACATGGATATGTTCTATGTGTCTAAAGTATAAGGAAAGAATAAACTAGTCTTATAAACTCCACGATTTAGCTTCAACTTAGATAGAAAGGTTTTTCCATATTTTAATAAGAACGTATTTAATGTAACTAGTCATAAGCATATTTCCAGTACGTTTTGTTTGTTATTTAAAAAAAAAACAACAACTTACATTTCCCATCAGGCTCGTTCAAGTCATGTGCATAGTGTCAGCAACTCACTCATCTGAATCCTCTGCAAACTTCAACAGTTAGTTGAACCGGCTCATACGGTACTTTTTGAGTCGAATATAATGAAAAATCAACTCTGCCTGTAGGTTTGATTTGACCTAGTGTAGTCTCCAACTTGTTCATTTCGAACTGGGTCTCAGGCTCGTGGCAGACACACTGGATCGTCGTTATAGGCTACTATGTTGGTGTCGATGCATAAAGTGAAGCATCATTGAACAGCATCCATTAAGTCTAATGACAAATGTAATCACAAGTTCACAACTGGAAAACAAATATATTTAGGTTTAATAGGAATGTTGTAGAGTAAAATGCCTACTTCAAATTCTCAAGACCTTAGTTTGCACATATTTTTAAATAATTCAAAAATAACAGAAACAAAGATCTGTCAGTTTACAAATGTTTCATTCCACTACTGCCATTAACGTCACAGCACATAGCGGATCCTCAGTAATCCTCGGCAAACTTCGACAGTTAGATGAACCCGTTCATTCGGTTCTTTTTGAGTCGGACATGGTGCGGAGCGTGCTACTCCAGCTGTGTCTTCATCATCAAGCCAGAATTAAAGTTCGATTCAGTGAACCGGCTTGACTGATTACTTCTTGAAAACCAGCTCAAAAGAACGATTCTTTCAAGAACTGGCCATCACTACATGCGGGGGTTAGTTTGCTGGTTCATGTGGAGTTAGATGTGAGAGTAGAGTAGTGTTGTCAAAAGTAGCAATATTGAGAACTTTTTTGAAATAGCAATCCAGTCTAATTATAAAATTATTATTATATAATTAGTATTTTATTTATATATATATATATATATATATATATATATATATATATATATATATATATATATATATATATATATATATATATATATATATATATGTACTGTATATGCCCTGCGGTGGACTGGCACCCTGGGTGTACCCATCCTTGTGGAGTAAGCCGTAGAAGATGGATGGATGTATATATATACATATATATAGCGGATATTCATTTTTCTTTTCACCATTGTGTAAATATTATTTTTTTCTTTGTTTAGCCTGAGAATGTAAAATGATGGATCAGCAGTACAAAATCAGTTTAGCACCTCCTGTCTCTTTCTCACTGTTTAAATCACACTGCTGAGAAAAGCAGAACACCACAACCGCTTTAAAGCCCAGACCACACACACACACACACACACACACACACACACACACACACGTATATAAAGATGTCATTGATTTTGGGAAGACACTGTCACTGTCTGTCTATGAAGCTCTCTGGAACTACCTGTGCAGTAGTTTTAATCGCACCACCTTCCAACCAATCAGAATCCAGTATTGAGACTGAGAATTTTATAATACAACATGATCAACTTTGTATTCTGCTTACATGGGACTGCTCCAGAAGATATACTGTTGTATAATGATTAAAGTATTAATGTTTTATTATAGAAACTTGGCAAATCAAATTTCACCTGGCCATTGGACTATGTCCTTACTGAGAGACTGTGAGGTACAGCTTTTTACTTCTTTGCATGTAAACCATTATTATCAGCAGTGGCGTGTCATCATATACTACATTCACAGTACACTATAGACTGTATGTACAGTATCTGGTCTTATTCCACTCTTCATTAACAGGGACACCACTTCAGCTTGGAGGGACGGACTGTGGGATATTCATGTTGATGGTAAGTGGTCATATAATTGCTATACCATTGCCTGTAATCAGGAGGTGGTGGTGCCATCAGTCACTACAGGCATTTCCTCTGGCAAGGTATGATACTCATAACTATAGTTTGGATGAAGATGTCCATTATGTGCATTCCCAGTATGCAGGTCATTTGTAATAAATAAAAAATAATGCACACTGGAAAATTTTTTACTGTTTTGTCACTTTTTCTTCAAAGTCAAATCCAACAGTCAGTCACCAAACAAACAATCTTACTGGCGCTAAACATCATGGAGGTCACCCCATCTGTGTTAGACCTCATGGAGGTCACCCCGTCTGTCTTAAATATCATGGCGGTCACCCCATCTGTGTCAGATGTCATGGAGATCACCCCATCTGTCTCAGACCTCATGGAGGTCACCCCAACACAGAGAATCCATGTATATATAGGGAACGTTTATGTATTGTTTGACTATCGTTTGTTTATGTAATTACCTTTCTTGTTTCATAAAAGTGTTTGTGCAGCACTTGACTAATTACATGTTTATTGAAATGTCTTATCTTTTTGTACAAAGGACTCGGCGGTGATGAAACAGACTCTGCTTGCCTGTGAGTGGGTGGAGGAGAACAGACCCCACTTTGCTGGGAAAGTTCACTTACCACGGATCATGAGGATGAACGAGGATGATGCCTTGTTGGCCATCACAATATTTTTTATGAAAGTGAAATGGACGAAGAGAAAATCCGGGCTCCCTTCCTTTTTACCTTCGAGAGATTAGAGAACATGGAGTTTTTCGTGCAGGAAATATACGATAAGAAATATTCATGTGTCTTGCCTGCACAACCCTCACCGCTAACAAGCTAATTAGTGGGGTAGATCTGTGAAAATATTGCTTTTACGTGTAGTTTTAGGTTTTGTAAAATGTTGTGGTTTTCTTTTAACCCATTAAAGTTTTGTGGGAAAAAAATGTGTTCTTGAAACCTAACATACTAAAATTTTATTTTTTATCTTTTATCTTATTATATTTTTTTTTCCTAGAGTGAAGACTGATTTTTATGTCAGATGTACATTTTGTTAATGAAGGTGAATAGAAATAAAATAAATTCAGCAACACTTGAGGGCAGTGGAGTATGTGACTAATAAATTGTAAATTATTAACACTTCCAGTCTACTACCAAATGTTCATGGAGTTGGTTGCCTTGCTACCAGTCTCAGACCACATGTGTCCTCTTGTTTTGTTCTTTAGTGTGACACGTGGCTGGGTTCAGACTACAAGACAAGTTGCTTATTACCATTTGATGAAGACAATCACATGTGGACTGAGTCCATCCAAAATTATATTCACATATTTCCATCTAAATTATATTCACAATGATACTCTCGTTGTACATGCATTCATTTTTCTTTCATGAGGTGGAGACCCTAAGTGTACATTTAAAAGCAACAAAAGACAAGCAGACAGGTAATCATTTTATTTATTTATTTATTTATTTATTTATTTATTTATTTATTTTTATTATTATTTTTTTTATCACACCTGCAAGGGTAACTCAGTTCCCATGTTTAAAAGCAAACAGCATATTAGGAGTATACTTTATTACATTAATGAATCACATATGACTGAGAAAATTCACAAATAGCGTACATAGCCTTAATACAGTGGGGGGAAAAAGAAGGTAGTCTGGTCATGCAGTTTGTCACAGAAACAGTGCAGAAAAATCATGAAATCATGAAAAATGTTAAAGAAAGATAAGGCAATATTAGCTATGCCAGCATCTCCAGTTCCATGCATGTCTCATGGTTACTTTGACCTAACCTTTGTGCATTAACAATCAACATTTTTTCCCCTTTAGGTAAGTTTGATCTAATGAAGGGCTTGCATTAACGTTAACAGCCAGTAGATGGCGAAATGAGCCATAGAGGTGGAACTAGACTACATCCATAGAGGTGGAACTAGACTAGATCCATAGATTACTAGACTAGATCAAGAGAGGTGGAGCTAGACGTCCAGCTCCATCTATTTGGCTCTGCAGTGAGCAGAAGTGATGGGAAGTTCGGACCATTTTACTGACTCGGATCTTTGAATCTCGTTCAGCAAAATGAACAAATCTTTTTTCAAGTAATTTCTTTCATTTTCAGCAGAATATAATTAAAATGTTACATGTTAAATTCACCAACACATCTAGTACTTGCGCAAACGATCACATTTGGAATAAAAATAAAGTATAGGCTATTGCAGCCAAGGCCAAATTATGAGAAAGAGAAATGATTAATAGCTTAGCATTAGGTCTTCAGGCTATACAGTCTGTTAGTTCACCTCACCTCCCGATCCGAGTCGTTCTTTCTTTTGTCACGTCGCATTTCTCACGTCTGTTCCCTGGAAACAGAAATGATTAGTTCAGCTCTCGAGTCTTCGGGTCGGAATCTTTCGTTCACCACGTTACAGCTCCATGGGCTAAATGCAGTGTTCTCTGTTGCACTTGGAGCTGCTGTTATATAAACGCTAGATGATAAAAAATAATGTAAACACCTGAGACTCAGACAGACGCTTCAGCTTCTATCACTGTACGGTCTGTTGTCCTCATCAGGGTCAGCTGTAAAATACACACTCATGAACACTTCAAATTAGCCTCTTATTAAATGTCAGGGTTTAATTTTAAGGCTAATGAAGAACACTGTGAGGTCTTACTTCGAGCTCTGTAACATTTCACTGCCATAATGATGGTCACCAGCACATACGGAGAGGCCGCTACTGCACTGCTGAGGAGCTTCAGTACCGACAGTGCAGCTTTTCCATCTGATAGAACTGGAGGGAAAAATACCATGGATAATAATAATTATATAATCATCATCATAATAAATTATAATTAATCATATATAAAGCATACATTTACAGATCATACATTTAAGTTTCATGTGAAGATATGAGTCTGAAAAGTTGTCTGTAACTTAATATGTTTCTTTAACCACATACATTTAACTGAACATTAGGGCAGTTATATTTTCCTTTATGCTAGTGATAAAGGTGATACTGACATCCAAAAAGTCTCATCTTTCTGTATTCTTTTTCCCTCTTTTTTATTCTCCGAGTCTGATCTTTGTGTGCAGATGTGTGTATAATCCTCTGTGTCTCAGATCTCTGCAGCCCTGAACACAGCGCTATCTGTTGGTCTTTTGTTAGAATCGACTGAATAAAAACATCAAATCTGTGTCACCCTAGACACTGCACTCAGTTTCTTTATAACAATATTATAATTTATTTTCAACAATTCAGTAGATTATAAAAGTGTTATCTTTATTCCTGTATATTGTACATCTATTACTGATGAGAACATTGAAGACTCACGGTGCACTGTGATGTTGACAGGATTACTGCGTCCTCCAGATTCAGACATTAATAGCATTAAATGTTATTGTTACAAAGGGAATCAAATACTTTGAAAGCTGACTGAAAACACTGTGCATATACAGTGAGGGGAAAAAAGTATTTGATCCCCTGCTGATTATGTACATTTGCCCACTGACAAAAAAATGATCAGTGTATAATTTTAATGGTAGATTTATTTGAACAGTGAGAGACAGAATAACAACAAAAAAATTCAGAAAAACGCATGTCAAAAATGTTATAAATTGATTTGCATTTGAATGAGGGAAATAAGTATTTGACCCCTCTGCAAAACATGACTTAGTACTTGGTGGAAAAACCCTTGTTGGCAATCACAGAGGTCAGACGTTTCTTGTAGTTGGCCACCAGGTTTGCACACATCTCAGGAGGGATTTTGTCCCACTCCTCTTTGCAGATCTTCTCCAAGTCATTAAGGTTTCGAGGCTGACGTTTGGCAACTCAAACCTTCAGCTCCCTCCACAGATTTTCTATGGGATTAAGGTCTGGAGACTGGCTAGGCCGCTCCAGGACCTTAATGTGCTTCTTCTTGAGCCACTCCTTTGTTGCCTTGGCCGTGTGTTTTGGGTCATTGTCATGCTGGAATACCCATCCACGACCCATTTTCAATGCCCTGGCTGAGGGAAGGAGGTTCTCACCCAAGATTTGACGGTACATGGCCCCGTCCATCGTCCCTTTGATGCGGTGAAGTTGTCCTCTCCCCTTAGCAGAAAAACACCCCCAAAGCATAATGTTTCCACCTCCATGTTTGACGGTGGGGATGGTGTTCCAGGGGTCATAGGCAGCATTCCTCCTCCTCCAAACACGGCGAGTTGAGTTGATGCCAAAGAGCTCCATTTTGGTCTCATCTGACCTCAACACTTTCACCCAGTTGTCCTCTGAATCATTCAGATGTTCATTGGCAAACTTCAGACGGGTATGTATATGTGCTTTCTTGAGCAGCGGACCTTGCGGGCGCTGCAGGATTTCAATCCTTCACGGCGTAGTGTGTTACCAATTGTTTTCTTGGTGACTATGGTCCCAGCTGCCTTGAGATCATTGACAAGATCCTCCCGTGTAGTTCTGTGCTGATTCCTCACTGTTCTCATGATCATTGCAACTCCACGAGGTGAGATCTTGCATGGAGCCCCAGGCCGAGGGAGATTGACAGTTCTTTTGTGCTTCTTCCATTTGCGAATAATCGCACCAACTGTTGTCCCCTTCTCACCAAGCTGCTTGGCAATGGTCTTGTAGCCCATTCCAGACTTGTGCAGGTCTACAGTCTTGTCCCTGACATCCTTGGAGAGCTCTTTGGTCTTGGCCATGGTGGAGAGTTTGGAGTCTGACTGATTGATTGTTTCTGTGGACAGGTGTCTTTTATACAGGTAACAAACTGATATCAGGAGCACTCCTTTTAAGAGTGTGCTCCTAATCTCAGCTCGTCACCTGTATAAAAGACACCTGGGAGCCAGAAATCTTTCTGATTGAGAGGGGGTCAAATACTTTTTTCCCTCATTAAAATGCAAATTAATTTATACAATTTTTGACATGCGTTTTTCTGGATTTTTTTGTTTTTATTCTGTCTCTCACTGTTCAAATACAGCTACCATTAAAATTATAGACTGATCATTTCTTTGTCAGTGGTCAAACGTACAAAATCAGCATCAAATACTTTTTTCCCCTCACTGTAAACTTTGTTAATAAAAAGAGAATCAAATAAAAAGAAATTCTCTCAAGGTTTCTCACCTCTGACTGAAACCCAGCTTTTGGGTGACTCTCCTCTCTCGGGGTGTTTACAGTGGTAGAAACCTTCATCTGACTTTGAGACAGTACTGATGGTCATCTCTCCTGTAGTCTTGTTCTGCAGGACTGAACCATCTTTATAGAAATCAACACCAGAAGCTGAGGTATTTGAGTTGCGAGATAAACAATGTAAAGTCAGAGGATGTCCCTCAGTCACAGGATGGACAGGACTGTCCAGGATCACATGACCATCTGTAGGAAAGAGAAAGAAGACACTGAAATCAGAAAGTGTGTAAAATACAGTAATGATTTTAACACAGAGAGCTACAGTAAATCAGTGGTAGATATCAGAGAGAGTGTACACAGTGCAGCGCTCACAGAGTCTTCATGTGTGAAAGAGAAAATGTGCTTAAATGCCAGTTTTATCAGTAACATTCAGATGTGAAAGCAGCTTTCACTGTAATATTCTAAACATCCTGAAACTAAACTAGTCTTCATGAGTTATTATTATTTCAGTTTATATTCTTATTGTTAAAACATTGTGAGAAGCTTTTTTAGGTTTACCCTCTGCAGTCTAACTTCTATATGGGGATAATAGTTTTATTTATGTAAGTCTAATGTCTTTATGCCGCTATTGCTATCATCTCTTTGTATTTTTCTTCTCTTTTTCTCCTCTGAGTCTGATCTTTGTGTGCAGATGTGTGTATAAACCTCTGTGTCTCAGATCTCTGCAGCCCTGAACACAGCGCTATCTGTTGGTCTTTTGTTAGAATCGACTGAATAAAAACATCAAATCTGTGTCACACTAGAGACTGCACTCAGTTTCTTTATAACAATATTATAATTTATTTTCACCAATTCAGTAGATTATAAAAGTGTTATCTTTATTCCTGTATATTGTACATCTATTACTGATGAGAACATTGAAGACTCACGGTGCACTGTGATGTTGACAGGATTACTGCGTCCTCCAGATTCAGACTGACACCAGTAAACTCCAGTGTGTGGTGTAGAGAGGGAGCTGATGTTACATGTAGATCCTGAAATTGATGAACAATCAGACACTGCCTCACTGTGTGTGTATCCTCTGACTGTCCATCCAGTAGAGTCACTCTGGTCCTCACAGCTCAGTGAGAGAGAGTCAGCAGTAAAGTGTTGAGTTCTGCTGGGATTGATGATCAGAGACACTGGAGGAGATTCACCTGAAACACACACATTATAATTCAGATCTTATTCTGAAAATTAACATGTATTTTGATTTTATTATGATGTTAATTTTAATGTACAGTTTAGTAAACATGTGTAACATTAAAATTACCACAGGACTAATACTTGCTCTGATTACACAATGATATCCGAATAAAAATCTACTATCAGGTGCTTATTCAGCTGCTTTACACATTCCTCACTAAGGAGTTTAAATATAAACAGTTATTACACAACATATTAGCACAGATACAACACTTAATATTAATAAATGTACATTTGCTACACTCCAACTCAACACTATTGTTGATTTATTTCCTCACCAGTGATGCACAGTGGCTGTAGGTTACTGTCCCGTGTGTGAAAGACTGGTTCTCCTCTCTCTGCTCTGCACATATAAACTCCTGTGTGCTTCACAGTAACAGGACTGAGAGTGTAGGAGCCTCCAGATCCTCTGCTGCTGTCTGAGAGGAGCGCTGTACTGTACCTGAGGGAACCCTGACTGTCTCTGGAGGGAACCTCTGTGTACCAGCTGAATGTCCAGCCTGTAGAGGAGTGTTTAACCTCACAGCTTAGAGTCACTGAGTCTCCTTCAGTCAGCCAGCGCAGTGGAGACACACTCACTACTGCCTCTGCTGCATCTGATGGACAACAAATGTAAAAATAAATAAATAAAATCATACAGAGTGGTAATCTCGTTATATATAATTAATGATAAGATAAAACAAACTCACACACTCACCTGATACAGTCAGTGTAACAGCATCACTGGTGTGTGAGGAGTGTGAGCCTCCTCTCTCTCTTCCTCTACAGGTGTATTTACCTGCATGAGATGTTTCAGCACTACTGATTCTGTACTCCTGTTCACTACTGACACCAGAACCATCTTTATTCCAGCTGTAGATCCAGTCAGAGTCCTCTTCATCCTGTAGGTCACATCTGAGAGTGACAGTCTCTCCTCTGTACACCTGTTCATCAGGATTTATGGACACCACAGGTTTTGGGAGCGCTGTACAAAGATAGTAAAATATTTCCTGAAATAATTAGTATGCTTTTGATTGATTGGTTTTCATGAGTGTGTAGAGTTTAGAAGATTTTGGAGAAGAATGTAACATTACACATGTAAATGTTTTGGACAAGTTATAACCACATGCACCAAAAAGTCCAGCGTCTTCAACAGATCCTGATTCTAATCATTTGGTATTGTGTTAGATGTATTTATATTAACGTATTATTCAGATCTGTTTAATAAAATGAAAGGTGACTCATGACATCACATTTTATTCTGTATAATTCCATGTTTTGGTCATTGGTAAGGAAGCAGAGTGGAGCAAAAGAAAAAAAATCCTACAATTACTCGAGATCCTGATGTGATCTGGCTCCAGGTCTCTTATGTATGATTTCCAAAGTGATTAGTCAGCACTTATAGAGACGGAGCAGGTGATTTATTTACAGTGTAGCTTTAAGGCCTCTGGTATCAGACACACACTGTACATTCTTTCTATATTGATCATAATTTAATATTCTGTAGTGAGTGTTTCAGCACTAATGTCTGTGTTTCAGTTACAGTTATAAACACCATTATGAGTCTGATTAACATGAGTGCTGTGTAATTATAATTTCCATCTTTCTACTACCATGAGATTTATTATCCCTACAGAACACTGATATCTGATAGTCCGTATCTCTTATAACAGAGATTCTCTTCCTGATGAACACACACTCAGCGGTACTTTAACTTTTGCTCTACTCTTCATGAATGACAGGCTTTATAAATATCTAAAATTTAATAAGAAATAACTTAAAACATGCAGTGAGAGAGTAGAAAGCATGACGTACCTCTAACTGTAAGTGTAACTGTATCACTGAGCTCTGAGTCGTAGTTTCCTCTGCGTGCTTTACACTGATACACTGTTTCTCCTGCCTTAGAGACTGTATCATGGAGTGTGTTGGTGTCTTCAGCTACTTGGACTCGATCTTTGTACCAGAGAAAAGTCCATCCATTAGACAGCAGATTACAGTTCAGAGTAACTCTGTCTCCAGTGTAGACGGAGCTCTGAGGATTCACTCTCACAGTCGGTTTGGGTTTTTCTGTTGATATGAAATGATGATGATATTAAAGTTTTCCTCTTTACAACATAAACAAGAGTTTTATCATCTTAATCAGATGATTTGTGTCTAATAATGCATTTATATTCAGCATTTGTTAAACAGTTACAGTTGTGTGACTTTATCACATGGACAACATGGTCTTATAATATCTGTCAGGAACCTCGAGTCGGCACGGAAGCAGGAGCGGGGGCAGGTGTAGAGCGTGGGATCGGGGAGTTCAAGAAACGTAGTCGTAAGACAGGCAAAGGTCAAGCGATCGGACAAACAACACAAACGGGGTCAGGCAGAGAGCGTAGTCGAAACCGGAAACAGGGGTCGAGGATCACGAGAAGACTAACTAACTAGATCGGCTTGGTAACGCAGAGAAACGAGTTGACTGAATGTAGACTTCACATTGACTCTAGGTGAATGACATCCCTAAGTACTAGCGGTGAGAGTGTGTGTGTGTGTGTGTGTGTGTGTGTGTGATTGTTGCGAGGTGTGTCTGATCAGAACTCAGGGGATGGTGAGCGCATGCGTGCATGAGAAGTGAGTGTTGCATCTTGGGAAATTAAGTTCTGATCTGACTGAGCTGTGACAATATCATTATACTGTATATATACTGTACATGGAATTAATTGAAAACATTTTTTCATAACTGAACAAACACACTGGAGATTAAAAGTTTTTTTTTTCAAATGCACTTTATGAGTGGTGCATAAATACACACTCTTAATGAATTCATCTTCATCAGTGTGTTCACTATTATGAATGTTGAACACAGTGAATGTACAACTACACCATTCATCATTACTAGACACAGGATAAGTAACTAAACGTTGTTGTTTTTTTCGGATCTGTGACATTTTAAATAAATCTTGTGACTTTAATCCACACTGCATGTAGTGATGTGATGCTGAAGTTAATAAATATTGGTGTGAGGAAGAGATTAACACACACACACACACACACACACACACACACACACACACACACACACACACCTGACACAGTGAGTGTAACAGTGTTGCTGGTCTCTGAGGTCTGAGAGTCGCTTCTTCTCCGTCCGCTGCAGGTGTATTTAGCGCTGAGAGACTCTACAGGAGTGAATGAATATTTCCTGCTCTCAGTGTAGAAGGATATTTGGACACCATCTTTATTCCAGTTGTACATCCACTCAGTGTCTGCATGTCCTCGTATTTCACATGTGAAAGTGACTTCCTGTCCACTGAATATCTGTCCATCAGGCTGCAGAGTCAGAACGGCTTTTGGTCTCTCTGTACAGTTACAACAAATACATCAAATCAGTCAAACACACCCTTCTCTGACCATCTGATATTTAATCAGTGTGTTTTGTAATGATTATGTGTATCAGTGCATGTTACAGGAGTGTAAGATCAGACATGTACCTATCACTGAGAGAGTCACTTCATTACTCCATGTCATGAACCATCCATCAATAAACCCGTAACATCTGTATCTGTGACTCTGATCTACTTTTATAGTGTAGTAATTTTCAGCAGAACCGTGACTATAAACACCATCTTTGTACCAGTAGTACGGTCCATTTCCTCCTGAAATCCTACATGTGAGTGTAACCGTCTCTCCTCTGAATATTTGAGGTGAATTCGGCTCCACAGACAGAACTGGTTTAAACACTGGTGAAAAGTCAAAAAGCAAACACACACTGTCAATGTAAACAACTTACATTCTGCATGACAATGTACAAACAATCTTCTCCACCTTAATACAAATCCAACATGTACACAACATAGGCAATAAAATATGTATAAATCACCTTGAGCTTGTCCGACTCGGATAAGTGAAATAAGCACTAAAAAGGGAAGAGGAACAGAGAATATGATGTAACGCTGACTTGTTTCTTTTCTTTAAGAAGACAAATGAGAACAATGTCATATACTGCAACAAAATCTGTATTTAGTTTCACTTCAGCTATAAGAAATGCAATATATCGACCTGTTTCAGTAATGAATGGAGTTTAGATTATACTTTTTAACCCATACTAATTATTCGATTATGCTTTAAGTAGTACTTCTAAATGTAGGTTACATATTGAATACACTTCATTAACATATCCAGAAGTGAGTTATACATATTGATTACATGTCATAGAAATTTTTATATATATTTTCTATATATTTTCCTTAGAAGCTCTTATGACCAATCACATTTTATAGCTGAGATCAAAACCACTTCTTCCAGCATGACTTTTTAAAGAAAGTGATCTGTACATCAGACATAAATGGAGACAAATCCAATACTTGTCTGATCTTTTTTGGAAAAGGTGGATCAGAGAATTCCTTCCACTGCTCCAGGAATATCAGAAGTGGACGAAACCACACAGAAGCTTCGCTGTTGATGATATTGTGATCATCATGGATCCAGCAGCTCCATGGGGTTCTTGGCTACTTGACAAAATATCTCAAACATATCCTGACAAAAGAGGACTAGTACGAACTGCACAACTCAAAACTAAAACAGGATTACTGGACAGACCTGTGATTAAAAGCTGCCTGTTTTTAGAAGACACTGAGGACTGATCTCTAAAGTAGATATACACACATACATATTCCGGCTCCTTTGATAATTTAAAGGATTGTAGTTGCACACCAGCAATTATGGGGTCGGTGTTGTAGGAGCCATTGTAGATACAGATGTATCTAAAAAATTTGAATATTGTGGAAAAGTTCTTTTTTTTTTCATTAATTTAATTCAAAAAGTGATGCTTTCATATTTTCTAGATTCATTACACATAAAGTGAAATATTTCAAGCCTTTTTTCTTTTAATCTCAATGATTATGGCTTACATCTCATGGAAATCAAAAATCCAATATCTCAGAATATTAGAATAAAGAATTTATAATACAGAAATTCGACCGTCTGAAAAGTATGTTAATTTATGCACTCAATACTCGGTCAGGGCTTTAATGGTTTTGTACAAATTACTGCATCAATGCTCCGTGGCATGGAGGCAATCAGCCTGTGGCGCTGCTGAGGTGTTCAGGAAGCCCAGGTTGCTTTGATAGTGGCCTATAGCTCGTCTGTATTGTTGGGTCTGGTGTCTCTCATAGATTCTCTTTGGGGTTCAGGTCAGGCGAGTTGGCTGTCCAATCAAGCACAGTAACACCACGGTCAGTAAACCAGTTACTAGTAGTTTTGGCACTCTGGGCAGGTGCCAAGTCCTGCTGGAAGAGGAAATCAGCGTCTCCATAAAGCTTGTCAGCAAATGGAAGCATGAAGTGCTCTAAAATCTCCTGGTAGGCATCGTATTGACTCTCGACTTGAGAAAACACAGTGGACCAACACCAGCAGATGACATGGCACCCCAAATCATCACTGACTGTGGAAACTTCACACTGGACTTTACACTGGACACAGTGGCCTCTCCACTCTTCCTCCAGACTCTGGGACCTTGATTTCCAAATGAAATATACAATTTACTGTCATCTTCCCATGATTGTGGATGTGTGTACTGAACCAGACTGAGAGATTAAAGGCTCAGGAAACTTTTGCAGGTGTTTTGAGTTAATTATCTGATTATAGCTATTCTCAGGTCTCATTTCTGCATTTTAAATTCTTTATTCTAATATTTTGTGATTTTTGATTTCCATGAGCTGTAAACCAAAATCATTGAGATTAAAACAAACAACAAAAAAAAAAGGCTTGAAATATGTCACTTCGAGTGTAATGAATCTAGAATATACATATTAAATTATGGCAGAAATGTTTTTTTCCACAGTATTACATTTTTTTTTTAGATGCACTTGTAAATGTATGTGTAATACATGTATTTGGAGGCTGACACCACTGGGGGGCAGTATATGCATGGAAAGGGGTATAATCAGGTGATTGTATGATATCAGGTATACCCAGCTAACAATTTTTGGTTTCCAGAACATACATTTTTAAGGTTTGTTTTTTGTTAGCCATTAAAGTTTTCTTTATGGAAACAGAAAGATTATAGGTTTTCAGAACGTTCCCCTAATGTTCTCTTAATGCTCCCATGATGTTTTGTTAATGTCCCCATAATTTCATGAATGAGAATTGAAAACTACTCAAAGTGAATGAGTAATCTGAGTAAACTTTCATAATCTGTTTGTAAAAACCTTGCTAATGGACCTACTTGATATAAATCACAATTCCCAAGTCAGTGGTACAGGTAGTAAAACTTGAGATAAAGTTCTCCAGATCTCCAGCTCAACGTTCTCAACTCAGCTAGTAGCCTATTTTTTTAACGGAGGCTGTGGTAATTTACCTGCCAATGTATGACTTGATCAGATAAAAAGTTGGATTTATCATAAAACTTTCCTCTGGTGTTTTCATAGTTTGCAGGACTACCAGACCATAAAATATAAAACCATTTGGCTCTCTAACACGAGACTAGGCTAGTTTGGTGTCAAGCTAAGCTAACTAAGCTATCATCGTATGGGTTTAGCTGCTACAGAGCCATGCAGAGTACATTATCTGTCCTTGTGTTCTGCTCATATCATGTTCACGTAAACTGGAACTCATATAGACATTTGCACATCAGAGGATGTTAGTGTTTCAGTTTCAGCGACTTTACTGGTTAAAAATGAATAAAAATCAGTGTATATCCATTTTTCCCCTCACACTGACTGTGTGAGATGGCTTTGGGAAGAATTGAGAGCTGTCAGCAAGTATTTCCCCGTATTTTCCTGTAAACCTTGTCTGATTGGTCTCACCTCCATTTATTGAAGATAAAATTACAACACTTCAGTATTTTACTGATGTTCAGTTACATATTGACAAACTGCTCACTAGGTGAATTATTCACTACTGAGTGATTTGGGGCTAAAGAAAAAATCTTTGGGACTATAGCCCCGAATGCCCAGGCCAGGTACTCTTTCTTGTGGGTGGGTCAGTGGGGTGGTGGCGAGGGCGCTGGTGTCGCCCTAAGGACTGCCTGGTTCACCTATGTCTAGAAACGGCCCTGTCGCATACCATGACAGTACGTACTGCATTATATTCAGTACCTACAGCTCGTTGATACAGTACGTAGCCAATTCCATTACATTATGGGATAGTGCAGTATCCACAGTGTCCACTGGATCCATACTGCAGAATCAGAAGGTCATCCGGGTATTTCTCACCTACTGTTTGATGAATACTGAGAATTCTGACATGCTACTACTTTGGTGTACTGCTTTTCTCCTACTGTGTAGTAGGGTAGTAGGGATATACAGCCTATGGTAGTACGCCAAAAGTAATAGCACTGGACACT